>NC_088232.1:1090000-1155000 GCF_036934945.1 Oncorhynchus masou masou | reverse complement strand
GGTTAGTATAGTATTAACTCCTGTAGAATTATGCATTTTGAGCAGTAAAACAAAACAACAAGTGTACATTTTGTCACGAGAACAGGAGTGGAGAAATATGATTTCTTTCTTTCAGCATCTTGAGAAAATGCGAATGCACTTGTAATGTGTTATCTTTGACCCCGTTATGCAAGCAGACGGTATTTCAACCACATAAAGTATACACCCAAGACCAACTGAAGTCTTATCAGAAACGTGTTTGATTGTTTTCTCAGCTTTTCATTTCCTTCAAATCGGTCAAACTGATGACTTTTTGCACAGTAACCAATCTTTCCACTGTATTTGAGTTGTTGCGTTTTCTCCCCGAAACAGACAACTTTACTGGTGTTAAATAGTAGATTACTAATGCATTCGTTCTATTAATGTAAGACATTATTCTGGTTAGCACAGAAGAGGAGCTGCATTTATCTAACGAGTTCACAAACAAATGGCCTACCAAATGTGGGAAATTATAAGCAGAAATGTAGGGGTGACAGTAGCCAGAAGGCTATAGGGTTCTCCAGTGCGGAGTATTAGCAAAACAAATTATGATGGAATTATTATGGTGGATCGATCTGCGCAGGTAGGCTACTTTTTCAAGTGTTTTGTTTGACAATCAGATGGAAACATCACCATCACACAACATCCATGACATGCGAAACTGAGCCTGCGCAGGTCGTGAAAAACAACAGTCAACGGGATAAGATGTTTACATGCCACAGTATCCCGTCTAAGATCAGCATATTGCAAGCATCTTATCCAGGTTTCTCATAACCTAGATTCCCCTTTTTTTGGGTAATTCAGACCGTCTTTACCAAATCTACTACAAAGTTGTTTTCCTAATACATTGTTTTGATTTCCCTTATTATGAAGGAATTTACCAGTTTATATTTGAAATCATTTCAAATATATTTATAACTATAAACTGGGTGGTTCGAGCCCTGAATGCTGATTGGCTGAAAGCCGTGGTATATCAGACTGTATACCACGCGTATAACAAAACCTTTATTTTCACTGTTCTATTTACGTTGGCAGCCAGTTTATAATTGCAATAAGGCACCTTGAGTGTTTGTGGTATATGGCCAATATAGCACAGTTAAGGGCTATATCCAGGTATTCCATGTAGCGTTGTGCTTAAGAACAGCCCTTAGCTGTGGTATATTGCAGTGGTGTAAAGTACTTAATTAAAAATACTTTAAAAAATGACTTCAGTCATTTTGGGGGTTATCTGTACTTTACTATTTATATTGTTGACTACTTTTACTTTTACTCCACTACATTCCTAAAGACAATCATGTACTTTTTACTCCTTTACATTTTCCCTGACACCCAAAAGTACTTGTTACATTTTGAATGCTAAGCAGGACAGGAAAATTGTCTAATTCATGCACTTATCAAGAGAACATCCCTGGTCATCCCTACTGCCTCTGATCTGACAGACTCACTAAACACACATGCTTCATTTGTAAATGATGTCTGAGTGTTGAACTGTGCCCCTGGCTATCCGTAAATTTAAAAAACAAGAAAATCGTGTTGTCTGGTTTGCTTAATATAAGATTTTAAATTATTTATACTTTTACTTTTACTTTTGATACTTAAGTATCAAACCAAATACCTTTAGACTTTTACTCAAGTAGTATTTTAATGGGTGACTTTTACATTTTCTTGAGTAATTGTCTTTTAAGGTATCTTTACTTTTACTCAAGTATGAAAATCGGGTACTTTTTCCAACACTGGTATATTTGCCATATACCACACCCCCTCGTGCCTATTGTTAAATATAGCCCATTGGTTTGATAGGCCATTGAAAATGATTACAAAGAAATTAGATGGGAAGATTTTGCTGATACAACGTCCTCATAGCACCAGATCCAATTGATTAAGCTTTGGGTTTGTAGACCTCACTCTCCCTGCACCAGTAACAGGTGTTAGAGCGTGTTAGATGCTGAATGTACTGTGTATGCCTGACCCCTAGTGGATATGTAGAGAACTGCTACAAGCGGCACATGCCACCAATAGTCACTGACTTCTCTCACATCCTCTTAGGGAAGTTCTGCATAACTCAGAACAGTATACAGTATCAATGCCAATTCTAAATATCTATTTATATTATTATGTTAGTTGTAGGTCTAGGCAATCATTTAAAGTATCCGATTTGACAACAACAAAAAGACCCCTGAAGCTTTTAATACCAGACAACTAACTACATGTTTTTAATTCTAAATACATCAAACTACAATCTCCAATTATTTATGATATTTTCCACTTCAGTCAATAAAAAATCCACAGACACACGATTGAAATAACTTAGAGGCAGTTATTGCAGTTCAGAGGATTCTGTCTTTGAAAACAATATTTATTCTGCTCAATATGTATTAGGTGTATTGTGTCTGAATAGTCCTAAGAGATGCAAGGCATATATTTGATGAATTCTGTCGGAGGCGGCTGGACCAGTTAAGGAAGAGACAGGGAAACTAATGAAATGGATTAAAGATGTATAGGGCCTCCTAGAGTATGTAAAATGAATGGTACTGAACCACTTTGCCTCCCAGCCACCTGATCTGCTACAGGCAGCCCTGAACCATTGGAAAGCGCTCTGGAGAGAACTTGTTCTTGAGTGTGTGTGTTGTGTGTTTCTGTGGAGTTGCATGTGGACAAACTTTTTCATACGTGTATGTACTGCATGTGTGTGTTCAAAGGCATATTTAGGCATTTTCGTCTATGTGTACATTGCATGTTTACATGTGTATGTCTCTTATATGCACTGTTGTTAGAACACTCCACCAGAGCAGTTTCACCCCAACTCCTACAACCCACCCAGGTGGCCCCTCTGGCGGCTGTGTTCTCCTTAGGAGGCCCTGCCCAGGGCCATGCCTGGGGCTGTCGTGTGGGGTGTCCCCAGCTCCAGGCTACTCTGGTGGGACTTTCCAACCCCAGCACAGGTCTCTCCTGGGGCATCAACCACCACACTCACCCCATCCTGGGCCTGAGGATGGATGGGTAGGGTGTGTAGGAGTTGGGGTTAAGGGGGGGGGATATTCCTCCCCCTCCTCCCCCCTGTGACCTGTCTCAGTTTCAGAGTGGACAGCCATGTTTAGACAGAGAGAGAGAGGCCTCCCAGGCAGCATGGACTCACAGTGTGTTTACTCTACTGGGCCATGGACAGGAGCCAAACAGCCAGGACTGGTCGACGAGAGGAGGGCAAGAGGAGGAGAGCAGGAGGATGAGGGCAGGAGGAGGAGGGCAGGAGGAGGAGGGCAGAGGGGAAGGTTAACACTGTTTTTTTTTATGTCTGGGTGGAACTTACCGTAAGTGTACAGTGTGTACATTACAGTCGAACAAAATCACAGGCTTTTCTGACAGGGATTGTCAACGTTCTAACTGCAGATATACTCAGAAACGTGATAATAATGGCTATGCGTATGTGATGATAACGGATTTGTGTATGTGATGATAACGGATTTGTGTATGTGATGATAACGGATTTGTGTATGTGACGATAATGTGATGATAATGGGAATGCGTATGTCACAATAATGTGATGATAATGTGATGATAATGGGTATGGGTATGCCATGATAATGTGACGATAATGGGTATGCATATGTCACGATAATGTGATGATAATGCATATGTGTATGCAGTGATAATGGGATGATAATGGTTAAATATGACTATGATGATAATGATCTCAGTGCATATTAAGGATGACACTGAGAGACAACATTTCTTTCTTATGCACTGACCTTTCCACACAGCGTAAACCTCAGCAGAATAAAGCATCAATGCTGGTGTGTTGCTTGGTGGAGAGACCAGTACCACACAGCACCACTAGAGGGCATGTAAGTGACTGAATATGACACAACCCCAGGACTCTAAGGAGGCTGAGCAGGCTCTGCCAACTCGCCTGGCCTTGGCAATGCACCCAGGGAGGCATCATTTATTTTAGGAGCCTAAAACTATATGGCAGCTGTGAGAGAATGGGAGGAAGGGGGAGGAGGGGGGAGAAGAGGGTGAGGAATGGAAGGTTATGCTAACTCCAGTGACACAAAAAGCATTGTCCTGATTTAAAGGCTCTGAGGTTTTGGTTCCGTCTCCCCCCGGTCCAAGAAGCCAGCCACGCTTAATTAGGACACAAATACACACACTTTCTCTCTCACACCTCTACCCCTCCTCCTCCCCCTGTCACCTCCTCGTCACCTAAAATAGGATTCCCTCTGACTCAGTTATCATGGGGGTTGAGTTTTGAAAATGGGGTGTTTTTTTCACAACATATCCCATCACCCTCCCAGAGGGGCAGGAGGCTGTACAATTATCACCAGGGGTTTTAATGTGAAGTTTGTGAACCATTTGATGAGTCACCATGTGTCCTAACAACAGGCTGGTCGCTTAATAACTACAGTATGCAGGTAGATGTGATTTATTACAGTATAGGAAGGTGTGATTCATAACCATACATGGATAAGTTGGGATTCATACTGTTTCTATACTTGGACAAATTGTGATTCACTATAGGAACTTATGATTCATACTGTTTCTATACATGGACAAGTTGTGATTCATTACAGGAACTTATGATTCATACTGTTTCTATACATGGATAAGTTGTGATTCATTACAGGAACTTGTGATTCATACTGTTTCTATACATGGACAACTTGTGATTCACTATAGGAACTTATGATTCATACTGTTTCTATACTTGGACAAATTGTGATTCACTATAGGAACTTATGATTCATACTGTTTCTATACATGGACAAGTTGTGATACATTACAGGAAGGTGTGATTCATACTGTTTCTATACATGGATAAGTTGTGATTCATTACAGGAACTTGTGATTCATACTGTTTCTATACATGGACAACTTGTGATTCATTACAGGAACTTATGATTCATACTGTTTCTATACATGGACAACTTGTGATTCATTACAGGAACTTGTGATTCATACTGTTTCTATACATGGACAAGTTGTGATACATTACAGGAAGGTGTGATTCATACTGTTTCTATACTTGGACAAGTTGTGATTCATTACAGGAACTTGTGATTCATACTGTTTCTATACTTGGACAAGTTGTGATTCATTACAGGAACTTGTGATTCATACTGTTTCTATACATGGACAACTTGTGATTCATTACAGGAACTTGTGATTCATACTGTTTCTATACATGGACAACTTGTGATTCATTACAGGAACTTGTGATTCATACTGTTTCTATACTTGGACAACTTTATCAGTGGTGTAAAGTGCTTAAGTAAAAATACTTTAAAGTACTACTTAAGTAGTTTATTGGGGTATCTGTACTTTATTTCACTATTTATATTTTTGGCAACTTTGAATTTTACTTCACTACATACCTAAAGAAACTAATGTACTTTTTACTCCATATATTTTCTCTGACACCCAAAAGTTCCCGTTACATTTTGACAGGACAAGGGTCCAATTCACACACTTATCAAGAGAACATCCCTAGTGATCCCTACTTCCTCTGATCTGGCGGACTCACTAAACACAAATGCTTCGTTTGTAAATGATCTGAGTGCTGGAGTGTGCCTCTGGCTATCTGTAAATAAATATAAAAATTAAATTGTGCCATCTGGTTTGCTTAATATAAGGAATTTGAAATGGTTTATACTTCTACTTCTACTTTTACTTTTGATTCTTAAGTACATTTTAGCAATTCCATTTACTTTTGATCTGTAAGTATATTTAAAACCAAATACTTTTAGACTTTTACTCATGTAGTATTTTACTGGGTGACTTTCACTTTTACTTGAGTCTCTTTCTATTAAGGTATCTTTACTTTTACTCAAGTATGACAACTGAGTACTTTTTCCACCACTGTTCATTATAACATGTGATTCATAGCTATACATGGACAAGCTATAGACTAGAGGAAGAACCAGAAGAATCAAGTGGAATGTTCCGATGTCAACATTAGCATATCATTTAGAATATGCCCAATACATGACTTCATTTTAAATCGTATGCAGATGTGGATAGTGTGGAAGAGTTGTCTGTTGTTGTAGGTATCTACAGGTGAGGTTGTTCAGGTATTTAATGACACGCTCTCTCAGTATTAAACCCATAGTCAATGTATTGAGGAAATATGTTTGTCGATTTTTATGAATGATCTACTTCGATAGAAATACGCTAAAGAAATACGCTAAAGTCAGTGGTATGATTTATTAAATACAATGTTTTGATGTCTGGCTGTGTTTTGAAAATGAATCTATAAACCAAGATGTTATGATTGAAAGGTCTCTGTTAAATGATTTAGAATATTGATTGCGTTGAGTTAATAACAATGTGAACAGAACTCGTTCACATGCAAATCCCAAGGCCTAGACAGACATCATTAATATATATATATATATATATATATATATATATATATATATATATATATATATATATATATATATATCAGATGGTAGTTGCCTTTCCTTTTTGTGTCGTGCTCAAATGAGCATGTCTCCCATTTGTTCTAGTTTCTAGTTCTCACAAAAAGATATCGCTCATTCTCTATGTTTAACTACTGTGAAATATGCAGTGTGAAATATTAAAATGTATATTTTACCATTTCTTTGTTCAAAAATGAGTCTTTACACATAACCCATGTACAAGCCAGCGCAAATATATGCAAAAGTGTTATCTTTAAGGAATTTACAGTACATTGAAATGTATACAAATTCCTAACTCTATTATCTATCTGAAATGCATATTTTTGTTAATTATTCATTGTGAGGCATTGCAGCACCCAGGTCTTGTAAATGATTAATTCCCCTGCATCCAACAGTGGATCTTGGAAGTAAGGGGACCAGTTTTGGGCTGTGGGAATTGCTGCGGGCCGAGCTGACAGGATTCTCAGTCTCCAGGCACCTCTTTCTTTACAGCAGAGGAAAGGAACAGATCCAGGTCAATTAAAATGGAACAAGAGGGTCCGTGGAGCCCAGCAGGCACGCCAGTGACGCCAATAGTAACTGGTGGTAGTACCAACATTCACCACAAGATGGCAGAAGGGCCTTAGTTTTGAACAGAGTGGCCAGTCAGCAACACAGCAATCAAGAGGTGAAGGACTTTGAATCATCCAAGTAATGGGACGTGTGGACGTACATAACCTCACTTGACAGCTTTAACTTGATGTCGAACTGGCAAGCTAGCAATAGTGAGGCCTCTTACATTAACATATTCAGCCTCGCAGTAGTCACTTCAATTAAGGTGAGACGTTAAGGTGACTTCAGCATAGATTTGACAGCAGAGCTTGTAATGTATGATACCTAAACGTCTCAGGCCCTTCACTTCTAGAGTGGCAGACAGTTTATAAAAGTCTATCAAGCGTCCTGGGCTGGGGGTGTTACCTGTGTGTGTTTCCTGTAAAACTGGTGTCTCCCGTCCCTATTGGTCCGTCCCTGGCAGGTCCTTGTCCTCCAGTCTGACTCGTTTGCATCCCAAATTGCACCCTATACCATTTATAGTGCACTCCTTCTGACCAGGGCTTTTGACCAGGGCCCAAGGGGTTTGGTCAAAATTTGTGCACTATGTAGGGACTAGGGTGCCATTTGGAACTGGGCCTAGGTGATAGAAGGACCCAGCAACCCCTTCTTCGCTCCTCTGACGCTCGTTAAAGCTCTCAAAGTGACACACCAGTAAAAACAACATAAGTGCCCAAACCTGGGTGGGAGTCACATTGAATTTAACAACCTCTTGTTTTGGTTTATTGGAATCATATCTTTATCTGATAGGTGCCTCTGCCTCCCTGCCTGGTGCGCGCACACACACACACACACACACACACACACACACACACACACACACACACACACACACACATCCTGCCTTGCTGTCCCTGTAATAGGCAGTGACACAGGGAGAGAGTGGAGGGATGAGGGACCCAGCGTCGGCCCAGGTCTGAGAGCCTTTAATTGTGTTTATGACAGTGCCCTGGCTCTGGGACTGGCACGAGTCCAGAGAGCAAAACGCGTGTGTGTGTGTGTGTGTGTGTGTGTGTGTGTGTGTGTGTGTGTGTGTGTGTGTGTGTGTGTGTGTGTGTGTGTGTGTGTGTGTGTGTGTGTGTGTGTGTGTGTGTGTGTGTGTGTGTGTGTGTGTGTGTGTGTGTGTTTGTGGCATGCTTGACCTCCCTGATGGCCAGAGATGGGCTGAAGTCATAACTCTTCTGTCTGGATTTACCCTTGAGCAATATCACAGCTTCTCTCTGAGCTGGGCAGAGTGCACTGAGTCAGGCCGATGAGCTTCTCTCAGTGTCACACACTGGCACACACACACATACTCTAACCTGCCCGTCCGCCCACCCAGACATACACTCTCCCTCTCTCTCTCTCTTCTCTTTCTCTCTCACGCTCGCACACACAAACACAGGCTCTCTAAGGCATTGCATCATAACGTCTCCAAACAATCCCATTAGTAAGTAACTCGATGGGACATTATACTGTTTATCAAACAGAAATATGTCATATACAAAGTCATTTATCATATATTCAAATGAGGAGGAGGGTGTTCATCTAAATGGCTCATGGCCTTGAAATGAAACCTTCCGTGTTCTGTACAGTTCCATTAAACTACCACTATGAAACATGAAAGCAGTCAGATCGCTGAAGGGGAGTCGTTTCACAATGATCTAAGACTAAGCTGGGTTCCAAAATCAGACCCTGAAAAGAACACTTTGATAGAGAAAGTAAAAGAAAGAATGCTCAGATACTGAGAGTGAGTGTTAACCTTCCATCTTGCCTCTCCCTCCAGCAGAGGTCAAGGGTCATCCAATGATTCCTGATCGCACAGCCAATGTCCCCTGAACTCCTCTACCTCGACGGCTCACCCAGTGACACCACACAGCTGACACACTCACACACACTACACTACACACACACCACACACACACTACACACACACACACACTACACACACACACACACACTACACACACACACTACACACCACACACACACTACACACACTACACACACACCACACACACACTACACACACTACACACACACCACACACTACACACACACACTACACACCACACACACACTACACACACTACACACACACCACACACACACTACACACACTACACACACACCACACACTACAGCCGTTTACTTCGAGTAGGGAAAGAACAACAAAAGACTCTTGCGTCCATCAAACAATTCCATTACCATGTTGGGATCTTGCCAGAGACACTCTGCATTACCTTCGGTGGCGGACAAATTGGCACGCGGAAGCGTGTTGTAATGGAGGCTAATTGCCTGAGAGCAGGGTTAGTTTGTGTTTCATGCAAATTGCAAATCTCCAAATGCAACTGGGAGAGACTGGTGGTGGACAGAACAGGATGTATTGTACTGTTGTAACCCGAAATGGAAAGAGGAGAAAGGAGAGGAAGACATAACCTGCGTACTGTTTGACAAGGCCACCGCGCCACTGTTACTCAGATGTACCGTTAAGTGGGGTTAGTTTGGGTTTCATGGAAATCTCAGAACGCACAGCGAGGGAGACAGGTGGGCAACAGGACAGTGCAGGACAGGACAAGACAGGATATACAATTGTTGTAATATGACACTAGCATGGTCAATGCAAAGAGGATATGATGGAAGTCACAGGAGGCTGGTGCACCTTAATTGGGGAGGACGGGCTCGTGTCAATGACTGGAGAGGAATTGATGGAATGGTATCAAATACATCAAACATGTGGTTTCCATGGTTTCCATGTGTTTGATGCCGTTCCCTATTTTTATGAGCCGTCCTCCCCTCAGCAGCCTCCACTGATATAACTACAAACCGTACAGATGCCACTGTTACGCAGATGTACTGTTAAGACCTTCCCTTTAAATGTATTAGCAGCGCAGGTGTAAATGCCACTTTAGAAGGTTTGGGGGGACGTTAAATGGTGCTGCGCAGGGTGGTGCTCGGAGCAGTAGGAAGTGGGCCGGCCAGGTGCAGTGGTGCGGCGCCTTAACCGACCCCCCACCATCGCGTGTCCCAGTTCCGTGGGCAGGGCATGGTACAGCTCGTTAACTCAGGCTCGTTAGGACAGACTAATGACGTCTAAGCACACATATGAGAGGTTCACACACACACAGTAGCCTACACATGGTGTCTGACACTAACCCTAACCCTACACATGGTGTCTGACTCTAACCCTATACATGGTGTCTGACTCTAACCCTACACATGGTGTCTGACTCTAACCCTACACATGGTGTCGGCCTCTAACCCTACACATGGTGTCGGCCTCTAACCCTAACCCTACACATGGTGTCTGACTCTAACCCTAACCCTATACATGGTCTCTGACTCTAACCCTAACCCTACACATGGTGTCTGACTCTAACCCTAACCCTACACATGGTGTCTGACTCTACATTTACATTTACATTTAAGTCATTTAGCAGACGCTCTTATCCAGAGCGACTTACAAATTGGTGAATTCACCTTCTGACATCAGTGGAACAGCCACTTTACAATAGTGCATCTAAATCATTTAAGGGGGGGGTGAGAAGGATTGCTTTATCCTATCCTAGGTATTCCTTGAAGAGGTGGGGTTTCAGGTGTCTCCGGAAGGTGGTGATTGACTCCGCTGTCCTGGCGTCGTGAGGGAGTTTGTTCCACCATTGGGGGGCCAGAGCAGCGAACAGTTTTGACTGGGCTGAGCGGGAACTGTACTTCCTCAGTGGTAGGGAGGCGAGCAGGCCAGAGGTGGATGAACGCAGTGCCCTTGTTTGGGTGTAGGGCCTGATCAGAGCCTGGAGGTACTGCGGTGCCGTTCCCCTCACAGCTCCTTAGGCAAGCACCATGGTCTTGTAGCGGATGCGAGCTTCAACTGGAAGCCAGTGGAGAGAGCGGAGGAGCGGGGTGACGTGAGAGAACTTGGGAAGGTTGAACACCAGACGGGCTGCGGCGTTCTGGATGAGTTGTAGGGGTTTAATGGCACAGGCAGGGAGCCCAGCCAACAGCGAGTTGCAGTAATCCAGACGGGAGATGACAAGTGCCTGGATTAGGACCTGCGCCGCTTCCTGTGTGAGGCAGGGTCGTACTCTGCGGATGTTGTAGAGCATGAACCTACAGGAACGGGCCACCGCCTTGATGTTAGTTGAGAACGACAGGGTGTTGTCCAGGATCACGCCAAGGTTCTTAGCGCTCTGGGAGGAGGACACAATGGAGTTGTCAACCATGATGGCGAGATCATGGAACGGGCAGTCCTTCCCCGGGAGGAAGAGCAGCTCCGTCTTGCCGAGGTTCAGCTTGAGGTGGTGATCCGTCATCCACACTGATATGTCTGCCAGACATGCAGAGATGCGATTCGCCACCTGGTCATCAGAAGGGGGAAAGGAGAAGATTAATTGTGTGTCGTCTGCATAGCAATGATAGGAGAGACCATGTGAGGTTATGACAGAGCCAAGTGACTTGGTGTATAGCGAAAATAGGAGAGGGCCTAGAACAGAGCCCTGGGGGACACCAGTGGTAAGAGCGCGTGGCGAGGAGACAGATTCTCGCCACGCCACCTGGTAGGAGCGACCTGTCAGGTAGGACGCAATCCAAGCGTGGGCCGCACCGGAGATGCCCAACTCGGAGAGGGTGGAGAGGAGGATCTGATGGTTCACAGTGTCGAAGGCAGCCGATAGGTCTAGAAAGATGAGAGCAGAGGAGAGAGAGTTAGCTTTAGCAGTGCGGAGCGCCTCCGTGATACAGAGAAGAGCAGTCTCAGTTGAATGACTAGTCTTGAAACCTGACTGATTTGGATCAAGAAGGTCATTCTGAGAGAGATAGTGGGAGAGCTGGCCAAGGACGGCACGTTCAAGAGTTTTGGAGAGAAAAGAAAGAAGGGATACTGGTCTGTAGTTGTTGACATCGGAGGGATCGAGTGTAGGTTTTTTCAGAAGGGGTGCAACTCTCGCTCTCTTGAAGACGGAAGGGACGTAGCCAGCGGTCAGGGATGAGTTGATGAGCGAGGTGAGGTAAGGGAGAAGGTCTCCGGAAATGGTCTGGAGAAGAGAGGAGGGGATAGGGTCAAGCGGGTCACAAGAAGCGAGATTTCATCTGGAGAGAGAGGGGAGAAAGAGGTCAGAGCACAGGGTAGGGCAGTGTGATCAGAACCAGCGGTGTCGTTTGACTTAGCAAACAAGGATCGGATGTCGTCGACCTTCTTTTCAAAATGGTTGACGAAGTCATCTGCAGAGAGGGAGGAGGGGGGAGGAACCCTACACATGGTATCGGCCTCTAACCCTAACCCTACACATGGTGTCTGACTCTAACCCTAACCCTACACATGGTGTCTGACTCTAACCCTAACCCTATACATGGTCTCTGACTCTAACCCTAACCCTACACATGGTATCGGCCTCTAACCCTACACATGGTGTCTGACTCTAACCCTAACCCTACACATGGTGTCTGAATCTAACCCTAACCCTACACATGGTGTCTGACTCTAACCGTAACCCTACACATGGTGTCTGACTCTAACCCTATACATGGTGTCTGACTCTAACCCTAACCCTACACATGGTGTCTGACTCTAACCCTAACCCTACACATGGTCTCTGACTCTAACCCTACACATGGTGTCTGACTCTAACCCTAACCCTACACACGGTGTTTGACTCTAACCCTAACCCTACACATGGTGTCTGACTCTAACCCTACACATGGTGTCTGACTCTAATCCTAACCCTACACATGGTGTCTGACTCTAACCCTAACCCTACACATGGTGTCTGAATCTAACCCTAACCCTACACATGGTGTCTGACTCTAACCCTAACCCTACACATGGTGTCTGAATCTAACACTAACCCTACACATGGTGTCTGACTCTAACCCTAACCCTACACATGGTGTCTGAATCTAACCCTAACCCTACACATGGTGTCTGACTCTAACCCTATACATGGTGTCTGACTCTAACCCTAACCCTACACATGGTGTCTGACTCTAACCCCAACCCTACACATGGTCTCTGACTCTAACCCTACACATGGTGTCTGACTCTAACCCTAACCCTACACACGGTGTTTGACTCTAACCCTAACCCTACACATGGTGTCTGACTCTAACCCTACACATGGTGTCTGACTCTAATCCTAACCCTACACATGGTGTCTGACTCTAACCCTAACCCTACACATGGTGTCTGAATCTAACCCTAACCCTACACATGGTGTCTGACTCTAACCCTAACCCTACACATGGTGTCTGACTCTAACCCTAACCCTACACATGGTGTCTGACTCTAACCCTAACCCTACACATGGTGTCTGAATCTAACCCTAACCCTACACATGGTGTCTGAATCTAACCCTAACCCTACACATGGTGTCTGACTCTAACCCTAACCCTACACATGGTGTCTGACTCTAACCCTAACCCTACACATGGTCTCTCACTCTAACCCTAATCTACACATGGCCCAATGGTGTCTGACTCTAACCCTAATCCTACACATGGTCTCTGACTCTAACCCTACACATGGTGTCTGACTCTAACCCTAATCTACACATGGCCCAATGGTGTCTGACTCTCACCAGCAGGGCAGTGGACTACATATGTGTTTCCCAGATGGTGGGTCACAACTCAAGACATAGGCTTTGTTTACCGTTTGGCTCATAGCACAACACAATTTGATTACTACTATATATGGACTAACAGTGGTCTGTGCACTGTAGGCCCTTTAGGGTTAACAACAGTGGGAGCATGTATGTCAGTGAAGTGCATTGTGGGTATATGCCCCATGGCCTTCTTCTGAAGGGGACCTTCTCTCCTCACCCTGCTCAGACCAGCTTCACACTGTTGCCATTTGGGGCCAGGATAAATCACAGCACCCGTGCCCCGGGGCTAGGAATAACTCCTTTCAGATAAGAAGGTCAGAGGTCACATTCCTGACCAAGGTTGACTGTGTATATGGCTATGCTAGCTGCCGGGCTAAATTAAGAGGTTTGGGATGGTGGGTCCAGGGTCTCGGCCTCCGACTCAATCAGAATCAAAACACTACTGGAATTTGAGCCTGGTGTTCTGAAGTACTTGAGTTTGCTTTTGGAGTGAACTTTCTCATGTAATAAATATTAAGGTTTAACATTGTGTTGTGAAAAAAATCCATGTGTATTGCTAACACACTATTGCATTCTAAACCACTTTAATGTGCCAAACATTTACATGAACTATTTGATTTTATAAAGAAACAGCATGTTGGGCAGAGCATGGCCTTCAGCAAGTATGGTTGACCAACACTAACTAAATGACTGCATTTTCCCTGAACTTGGAAACTGGATCTGAGGCGATTGTTCCAGTGTAACCATTAACCTCTGACCCCTGACCCTGGAGTGGAACGGAAGACAAGAGAGAGGCCCCGTACACATGACAGGCAGGCAGTTAGGGGTTAAGACAGGGGGGGGGGGGTATAGTGGTTAAAGACAGGTCAAGTTCACACAGGACAAAGCCCAGATCCCTTTCCCATGCCTTAGGGTTGTTTTTTATACACACACACACACACACACACACACACACACACACACACACACACACACACACACACACACACACACACACACACACACACACACACACACACACACACACACACACACACACACACACACACCTTGATGGTGTTGTGTGCAGTATTTAAATCATACATTGTCATTTTTACGACATCAACAAAACAAAACAGGCCTCCAATTCAGACATCCATAAATGTTGCAAACAAAAACATGAACAACACATGAAATGTGAAAAGTCACTAACACCTCCTTGCCCAATTTGAGGACAAGTATCCAGGCAGCATAACCTGAACAAAGTGATACCAGGTTATCCTTATGGGTTTCTATGGTTGTCCTCGTCTATTTGATCCTGACGATAGACAGTGCTGCAGTGTGATCAGTCAGGGTCATGCTATCGCCCTGTCTCTTTCTCTCTCTCTCTCTCATGTAGTTATAGGCTTTGGCAGCTGGTGGTGCTGTAAGACTTTGAGTCCTCAGTAACAAGGTTAGTGTGATAGAGAGAGTGACAGAGAGAGAGAGAGAGAGAGAGAGAGGGACAGAGAAAGAGTGTGGCAGAGGGAGAGAATGACAGCAAGAGAGAGAGTGAGAGTGTGTGACAGAGAGACAGAGAGAGAGTGTGACAGAGAGTGTGTGTGTGTTCACCGCTGCAGCACCCTTTAATAGGCAAGGTGGACAGAATAGGTGTGTTTGATACAAAACCCCAATGCAGACCCACACTGAGAGAGGACTGACATGTTATCGTTCAACTCTTTATTCTAGGGGTTACAAAGGTAAATGTGCAGTTGAAAAAGTAGACTGCCTGACACCAATACATGTACATATATACTCATATACACACACAGCTAGACACATACACACACACTGCTAGACACATACACACACACTGCTAGACACATACACACACAGCTAGACACATACACACACACTGCTAGACACATACACACACACTGCTAGATACATACACACACACTGCTAGACACATACACACACTGGGTTAGGGCAGCATACTCGGGAGTGTGTGTCTGAACAGTACGGGCCAATAGCAGTACAATAGCGTGAGGTCTGCCACCAGGTCATTACTGTGAACAGGATTAATTGGGCTTCCTGCGAGGCCGCACAGCCAGCAGCTCCGTTATGATTCCACTAGGTAAATATTTGCCTGCGCTAACCTCGCTAGCTGCCATAATGATTCTAAGCGTGTCTGTGTCAATGTGTGTGTGTGTGTCTGTATCAGTGTGTGTGCGCTCTGCAGCGAGCCCCCGTCTCTCCCCTCTCACTCGCTCCAGTCGCGGCTCGGCAGAGGGAGTTTGATCAATAATGCGTCCTTCATCCTGAAGTCAGACCTGACCTTGGCAGTCTTTTGTCTCCTAGCAGAGGCCAGAGTGCGCATGTATAGGGTGGAAAACAAGGCCCTGCAATTTCTCCCTCCCCCAAACCACCACAATCAGTTGAATCCTAATGAATCATATATTCATTACGTTCTTATCAGCATAATGACGTTACGTTACGTTTGGCTTGAACACATTGGCTAAATGACTAGTACAGATGACCTAAATGGGTTAAACATCCACATCTTTGCACACGTTATGCATGGTGTTTCAGGAGGTAGGCAGCGGGAATCAACTGAGGGGAGGGTAAACAGACAACTTATTGAGAACAAAAGCATCTATCCATCTTGTAGTTATGTGGGGTTCATGTGTTTGAGGAGCAAAGAAACCTGTGTGTGAGTGTGCTGAAAGAGAGATACTTTGTGTGTGCAGGTCGTGAGCAATCCAATCACCTGCCACACTAGACAGAACACCAACAGGCTGTATCACATTCAGTAATCACACCTCCCATTAACCATCTATCCACTACCAGAGGCAAACAGCAAACAGGCAGCTACTATGACAGATCTGTTTACATGTTAATAGAATCTGACATAGCCTTCAGGGGGGACCACTTGTAGACAGGCATCACTATTTTGCTTCTCCATAATGGCTGGTTTTGATTGGTAATTGAGAAAATGCCAGAAGTCAATTGACCATGCTCAGACTCCACCCACACGTTGAACCAATCATGATTAAGACTTATCATATACCGTATAGACTGATAGTGATGAATGCAGCCCTTCAGGTAAGTGTATCCTGTATAATCTGTCTCATAACATTGAAGGAGAATGAGACATAAGTTATATTGTGAATGAATACCTTCCCGTATCGTGTGCCCAGTGCTTTATGGTCTCTATGTTATTGGAAGCTGGCAGGGCTCAAGAGGACACAGTGATTTACGAGATTGAAGCTGAAATACACTCCATCAGTATCGCTTTAAGCTTCGTCATCATATAGGACTGACTGGAGAATGTTATCTAGAAGAATCACTGCTCATGTTCAACCAGCCTCCACAGGTCAGGTCTCCCTCACCAACTTCAAACATCTGCTATCTGAGCAGCTAACTGATCGCTGCAGCTATACATAGTCTATCGGTAAATAGCCCACCCATTTTTACCTACCTCATCCCCATACTGTTTTTATTTATGTACTTTTCTGCTCTTTTGCACACCAATATCTCTACCTGTACATGACCATCTGATCATTTATCACTCCAGTGTTAATCTGCAAAATTGTAATTATATGCCTACCTCCTCATGCCTTTTGCACACAATGTACAGTGCCTTGCGAAAGTATTCGGCCCCCTTGAACTTTGCGACCTTTTGCCACATTTCAGGCTTCAAACATAAAGATATAAAACTGTATTTTTTCGTGAAGAATCAACAAGTGGGACACAATCATGAAGTGGAACGACATTTATTGGATATTTCAAACTTTTTTAACAAATCAAAAACTGAAAAATTGGGAGTGCAAAATTATTCAGCCCCCTTAAGTTAATACTTTGTAGCGCCACCTTTTGCTGCGATTACAGCTGTAAGTCACTTGGGGTATGTCTCTATCAGTTTTGCACATTGAGAAACTGAAATTTTTTCCCATTCCGCCTAGCAAAACAGCTCAAGCTCAGTGAGGTTGGATGGAGAGCATTGTTGAACAGCAGTTTTCAGTTCTTTCCACAGATTCTCGATTGGATTCAGGTCTGGACTTTGACTTGGCCATTCTAACACCTGGATATGTTTATTTTTGAACCATTCCATTGTAGATTTTGCTTTATGTTTTATATCATTGTCTTGTTGGAAGACAAATCTCCGTCCCAGTCTCAGGTCTTTTGCAGACTCCATCAGGTCTTCTTCCAGAATGGTCCTGTATTTGGCTCCATCCATCTTCCCATCAATTTTAACCATCTTCCCTGTCCCTGCTGAAGAAAAGCAGGCCCAAACCATGATGCTGCCACCACCATGTTTGACAGTGGGGATAGGGTGTTCAGGGTGATGAGCTGTGTTGCTTTTACGCCAAACATAACGTTTTGCATTGTTGCCAAAAAGTTCAATTTTGGTTTCATCTGACCAGAGCACCTTCTTCCACATGTTTGGTGTGTCTCCCAGGTGGCTTGTGGCAAACTTTAAACAACACTTTTTATGGATATCTTTAAGAAATGGCTTTCTTCTTGCCACTCTTCCATAAAGGCCAGATTTGTGCAATATACGACTGATTTTTGTCCTATGGACAGAGTCTCCCACCTCAGCTGTAGATCTCTGCAGTTCATCCAGAGTGATCATGGGCCTCTTGGCTGCATCTCTGATCAGTCTTCTCCTTGTATGAGCTGAAAGTTTAGAGGGACGGCCAGGTCTTTGGTATATTTGCAGTGGTCTGATACTCCTTCCATTTCAATATTATCGCTTGCACAGTGCTCCTTGGGATTTTTAAACCTTGGGAAATCTTTTGGTATCCAAATCCGGCTTTAAACTTCTCACAACAGTATCTCGGACCTGCCTGGTGTGTTCCTTGTTCTTCATGATGCTCTCTGCGCTTTTAACGGACCTCTGAGACTATCACAGTGCAGGTGCATTTATACGGAGACTTGATTACACACAGGTGGATTGTATTTATCATCATTAGTCATTTAGGTCAACATTGGATCATTCAGAGATACTCACTGAACTTCTGGAGATAGTTTGCTGCACTGAAAGGGGCTAAATAATTTTGCACGCCCAATTTTTCAGTTTTTGATTTGTTAAAAAAGTTTGAAATATCCAATAAATGTCCCACTTGTTGATTCTTCACAAAAAATACAGTTTTATATCTTTATGTTTGAAGCCTGAAATGTGGCAAAAGGTCGCAAAGTTCAAGGGGGCCGAATACTTTCGCACGGCACTGTATATAGACTATTCTTTTCCTGTGTTATTGACTTGTTAATTGTTTACTCCATGTGTAACTCTGTTGTCTGTTCACACTGCTATGCTTTATCTTGGCCAGGTCGCAGTTGCAAATGAGAACTTGTTCTCAACTAGCCTACCTGGTTAAATAAAGGTGAAATAAAATGTATTTTAAAAAAGGAACCAAGGAAGGAAAGTCTTTATTCCTTCAATATAAAATGAAAATACTTCAATACTCAAGTAGGGGAGTATAGATGTACTATATACTGATACTTCAATATATAAGTATACAATATATGTGCATAATATTTTACAATTATGTTAGGGTCATCATTCGACAAAAGAAACACAAGCTTTTGCTCTTAATTTAGGTGGGGAAAAACAGACTCTAGGAACAACATTAAACTTAGAAAAAAACATTTATTGGATTGTTCTCATTTTTACAAAAAACTAAACACTCTTCAGCTCAGAGACATTAAACAATACGAAAAACAAGGTTCTCATATAACATAATCAACTGGAACAACGTCAGCGATAATAAAAATAATTTAAAAAAGGGACAAATCCTCTGCATCACATCTTCCTCTTCTGGGTGCTGATGTATAACACTAAGGAAGGAAATAAGAAATAATTAGTACAGACAAGGTGAAAACTTAAAATGGTATGTAGATACAAAACCAGATAATATTATGCGAGATATAGCGCGGACTTCCTTAACTACTAAGAGGGTGAAGCACGAGGCTAAACTTCTATGCTGTTGTCACCACCCATGAAGATACTCAAGATTTTTTGCGAGTGCAAGGTCTTGTATCGTGCTCATCTTGCATTATCTACGGTACGTCCTGCTGTCTGTGGCAACGTCATAACGGAAAGTCTCAGTTAATTACGAGTCATATCTGCCGTGTTCACGTGCTCGTCGGAACTAGGAAACTGACATTTCCGATCTGTTAACTGGTTGAAGTTGTACACATGCCGCGTTCAACCAGTTAGCAAGTCGGAAATTTCAGTTTCATAGTTCCGACGAGCACGTGAAATGGGCAATCATCAAAAATAAGTAATTACTACAATAAATGGGAAGGAGTAATATACCAGTCTCCATAGCTATTCAATATCATGTTGACTTCTACACAAGTGCCACCAAGTAGTTAGAAAAAGCAAGTGTCTAGTTCTGGAGCGCTTACCATTGTTTCCTCTCAGGAAGGCGTCACCATACTTGTTCTTCAGCTGGCCATTGACATACTCCTCTGTCTGCTCCACTGCAATGTTCATATAGCCATCCAGACAGGCTAGGACACCTATAAAAAAATGCACAAACTAAAGTCAATGGCACAGACAGGCACAGTCTATGGGCAATCTTTAAACATCAGATCAGGCATAGAAATCAAATGCATTCTGTGTGGAGTATGGATAGCACCAATATTACTGTAACACACTTTTACATTTGCTGCTACTCTTATTTACTTGACTCTTATTATCGATCCTGATGCCTAGTCACTTTACCGCGTTCATGTACATATCTACCTCATACCTCTGCACATTGTTCTGGTACTCCCTGCATATAGTGTTATTCTTGTATTATTTAATTCTGCATTGTTGGGAAGGGCTCCTAAGCAAAAGTTTCACGGTAAAGTCTACAACCAATTGTTTTTGGCGCATGTGACAAATAAAATGCAGTTCTTGGTTAACAGGCAGTCTAGAAATATCACATACTGGCCAACTAGGTGACTTATAGAAGGTGCAGTGTTACCTCTGTAATCCACTCCAGAGTTGAGCTTAACCACAACTGGTCTGCCAATGATCTGCTTCAGAAAGTCACTGGGGGTCTGCTTTCTGAGACTCATGATTCTGTCTGGAAGAGGAACATACAAAAATGTTACATAGTTATTGTTATTTTATGATTCAAAATGCATAGGAAACGTTGCATCAGATCTGTATCCTACTGACATGGAGAAGATGCTAAATAGCTGTATTAGCAGAATGCACATGATGAAAAATGCATACTTGCCAATGTAGGAGGCTAACTAGCTTGCTAATGAACAGGTAGCTAGCTAGTTAGCTTCCCAGCAAAACATAGAAATGACTGCGCTAGCTGGGCTAATGTGGCTAACAGGCCTAGCTATTAAGTTAGCTTGCTGAAAAGCCACATTAAATCAGTCTTCATAGACAAAAATGCATATGCTAGTAACATAACATTTCACGGTACTGAAAATAAAATTACGTATCGAATCATTACTTCGTTATGTTAGGCATCCACCGAATTAACATTAGCTTGTTAGCAATCTAGCTACCCACCTGTACTTCACGTTCGTAGCTAGAATAATTTCTGTTGTGTTTTGGCCAATCAGCTACTTTTACCGGGCTCTGGTGTACGGTATCCAATAATGGACAAACATAAGTCTTCAAAACCGCGTTTTGGATTTCTCACTACTACTTCAGGGTATATTTTAAATATTTTTTGAAAACTCTCAGCAAAAAATTAAATTAATAGGTGGATATTTTATTATATGTATGAGTGAGATAATGTGAAAGCTTTTATTAATTTGCATGCATTAAACAGTCTACTAGGCCTTCTGTCTAATCTGCATATCAGCAATAAATTATTTCAAAATACAGGCTTAAAGTTTTTTTTTACTGTCATTTGAACCACTTCATGGAGACAGCACTATTATGTAAATACATTATATATAGTCAAAATACCTGTATTTGCATTGCATTACCTTGTAATACTATGCCCTGTGATAATGACCGACTGACATGCAGGGCATTATGCTTTCATTGCCACTTATAACCACTTCATTAAAAATGCATGAGCATAGTAGCTGCAACCACTAACCACTATTTGATTCATACACATCCATTTTATCTCACCATCACCAATAGAATAACGCTCATCATAGGATGGTGCAATACACTCAGAATTGCTCTATTGGAAGTGGAGGATTCCCATTCTGTTGATAATGTTTCAGATCCCTGTGATTTTTTTCCCTGTATAAGGTACATTATCACTCACCAAGATAAAGTATGTCATCTGATAACCCAGAGATGCTGGGGTGTGAGTCGTGACCCAAAAACAACACAGGTTTGGAGGTATATGAGAAATGAGTTTGGGAGAAGAAGAAGAAGGATGGGGGGTATATGGTGGGGAAAGGAGGAGGAGGAGAGAGTGTTGGGCTGTGTGTGTGTGTGTGTGTGTGTGTGTGTGTGTGTGTGTGTGTGTGTGTGTGTGTGTGTGTGTATTGGGAGAGAGGCAGAGAAAAATGTACAGATGAGGAGAGAGCATGGACTGTGTGTGTGTGTGTGTGTATTTGGAGAGAGGCAGAGAAAAATGTACAGATGAGGAGAGAGCATGGACTGTGTGTGTGTGTGTGTGTGTGTATTGGGAGAGAGGCATAGAAAAATGTACAGATGAGGAGAGAGCATGGACTGTGTGTGTGTGTGTGTGTGTGTGTGTAATTGGAGAGAGGCATAGAAAAATGTACAGATGAGGAGAGAGCATGGACTGTGTGTGTGTGTGTGTGTGTGTGTGTGTGTGTGTGTGTGTGTGTGTGTGTGTGTGTGTGTGTGTGTGTGTGTGTGTGTGTTAGTGTGTGTGTGTGCATGCGTGCGTGTATTGGGAGAAAGGCAGAGGAGAGAGCATGGGCTGTGTGTATGTGTATGTGCTTGTGTATTGGGAGAGAGGCAGAGGAGAGAGCATGGGCTGTGTGTATGTGTATGTGCTTGTGTATTGGGAGAGAGGCAGAGGAGAGAGCATGGGCTGTGTGTATGTGTATGTGCTTGTGTATTGGGAGAGAGGCAGAGGAGAGATCATGGGCTGTGTGTGTGTGTGTGTGTGTGTGTGTGTGTGTGTGTGTGTGTGTGTGTGTGTGTGTGTGTGTGTGTGTGTGTGTGTGTGTGTGTGTGTGTGTGTGTGTGTGTGTGTGTATTGGGAGAGAGGCAGAGGAGAGAGCATGGGCTGTGTGTATTGGGAGAGAGGCAGAGGAGAGAGCATAGGCTGTGTGTGTTTGGGGGGGGAGGAAGAGAGAAGAATGAATCAGTGAGAGGAGGAATCATAAAGTACATGTAGCTTGGTCTAGACAGGTTTCTTGTTAGCGGGGCATGGCTAGCCCTGCGGAGGCTAGAGGTTAATTTGGTATCTGCTGCTGTGTTAAACTGAGGTCAGTGCTACAAGTCCTTAAATCATAAACAAGAGTAGTTAAGAGTCTTGTATACACCTAGGCACAGGTTAATGAATATTCAATTAGCTGGTTTCTTTCTTCCCCCTGTTGCCATCTTCTGGAATCGGGCGCTAGTGTGTAAATAGGATTTTACCAGGGAAAAATACATCTGATATCCCTTTGGTAGGCACCAAAGACAATAACGTCTTATGTCTTTGGACAAATTCTACAGTATAGTAGAGAGCACCTTTAATTTGAATTGAATTTATAGTTATGAATGTTATGTCATGGCTCCCGTGTGGCTCAGTTGGTAGCGCATGACGCTTGCAATGCCAGGGTTGTGGGTTTGATTCCCACAGGGGACCAGTATATAAATGTATGCATTCACTACTGTAAGTTGTTTTGGACGTAAAACTTGTTTCCCTCTCATTGTATTGGCACACATTCTTAACGATAATGGCTTGGAGCCATGAATTCAGCTTGTAAAGTCATACTGAATTGAAATACATGGTCAACGGCCATGTAGAAATACACGGGTCACGTCGTCTTCTCCATCATCATTGTATCTTGGTGTGGGATTTTCTAATATCACCTCTGGTGTGAACCCAACCTGACCGTGTACGCCCCTCTGCCTTTGTGCGGAAAATCATACCCTTAGAATGACATGTCAGAGAGGTATCATCAGAAAAGGCATCCAAGCTATATATATTTTAGCTATGTATTCATTCCAACTCTGTGCAGAATTCATACAGAAGGGAATGCTATCTGCCGAAAGGAAGAATCCAAGACAGATTCACATTCATCACAGTGACTTGCCGTGACCCAAACTCCCTCCACATTGTGTATCAGAAGCTTAACCGATCACACTGACCATTACGGGGGGATATTGAAAGTTGAAAATGGCAACCTCTAATATAATAACTATGTGCTGTGGCCAGATGTGGCTTCTCTTTGCTCTGTCTGACCAGCCTAGTATCTATAACAACAGAGGTCGGCTCAAATGGACAGCCAGCGAGAGCAACAGTCGATTCTCAGACAAATCCCTCCCTCTCAACCTAGAGACCCCTAAACCCTAGAGGAAGGGCCGCGAAATGGAAAGATTATGGCAGTGAGAGATGGTGTTGTTCCTTAGGGGTTGGAGGGATAGAGAGAGAGGGGGAGGTAAGGAGAGGTTGAAGGTGAGAGGAGGTGGGGGGCGGCCCTCCATCCTTCCATCCCTCTAGTGTCCGCAGGCAGGATGGATGGAGGGCGGAGGAAAGGAGGGGGGTTGGGTGCAGAGCGTCTAGACAGAGTTGACCCTCCAAGGCCAGGTTTTCTCTCCAGGTCAGGCTGGATATGGAGGGGGATAATGGAAAACCTCGAGGGAGTTTTCAACTGAAAAACAGATTGCCTGCTGGCGTGGTCTTGTTCTATCCCAATACTAATCCCTTACTGTATAGAGGTAATCGCTTGGAAGTGATGGGCAATGGTTCTCCTTGATCAGAAAAGGACCATGGAAACCACAGCTGCCACCTTCACTATATTCCCAGATACCTGGATGTCTTTAGTCTGGTGCTGGGATGGTGTGATGTTATGAAGGCCAGTTCCATTCACTGGTGGTGCTCTTATGATTTCATCCAAGGTTTGCCTGTCCCTCCACACTAGGAGATATAACAATAACTGTCATCCACCAAGGCTACTGTGGTGGACAGGTCACTGCTTCAGTTCAGATGCAGCACATTTGATATAGAAATACATTGCCAAGAATTCCTAGAATGCATTTACAAGCCCCTGCCAGATATACAATACTAGATTTACCTGCAGAAACACAATGTGCATAATATGCATACTTCAATGCTTTTGTAGTTTATTCCTCCTTATTATTTCCAGTCCAATGACACATCCGACTGACTTCCTCTTAATGAGTCAGCGTTGAGCGTTGACAGCGGTGCGCTGGCCCCCAAGGCCCTCCGGTGAGCCGGGCACGGTGCGAGGCGGGGGAGGTGGAGTGTAGTCACTCCCTGTAATTTGGGAGGAAATCCACCGAGACGTTCTGAGAGAGAGAGGGAGAGAGATGAAAGCCCCTTCTCTTTTTCCACAGCCACCAAGCTCCACCTGCCGACAGCCGTACGGCTGACTGAAATAGAGGCTAACAGAACCCAGCCTGCCTGGTTGGTATCCCCCAAGGGTTAGTGCTTGGACCGGCTCAAATCAACCTAGCCCTGGAGGCATGTTATCTCCCTCAGGAGCAGTGGGACCACAGACAGCTAGACAGTCAGTCTTCCCCCACCCTCCACCGCATAGCAGCCCAGGAGCAGGCCAGCCAACACGGGGCTGGATCCCTTGGGATCCCCGTCTTAGTGGGAGAGTGCTTGCTGGAGCTTTACTCCGAGTGTCTGATTCAGTCTGACGCCCTCCCATGTTTCTTATTTTACTCTGGCTATGACGTTGATCTCTCCATTTGTGGCATCTTCTGAAGTGGTGGGAAGTAAATGAAAGCTGGTGCTGTAGTTCTGTACCAAATCAAGTGTTACTACAACACAAAGTCAATCACTATGATAAAGAACGATGGTGCTGCCTTATCTTTTAGTGATAATACTTAATAATAGTAATAATACTACTGCTTCCAAGGACAATAATTGACACCAAGGGTTCCCCTATTTTACTTTTTTTTTTAAATAAGGTAACAATCAAGCAACAATTATGTAATAATCCACAATATATTTAAGATCTCATATAAAAACAACAGTATGAGATTTACAGTATCAATCAATCAAATTCATTTATATAACCCTATTTCCATCAGCAGATGTCCCAAAGTACACAGAAACCCAGCCTAAAACCACAAAGAGCAAGCAATGCAGATGTAGAAGCACAGTGGCTAGGAAAAACTCCCTATCATCACAAGATCAGGTTGCCCATTTGACTAGAATGTGAGCTACCCTCATGACGCTAGTCGCCAGCCATGTAGCCGAGGTGTTGAAGACAGAGAGTGGTTGTGCTTTTGTCAGACCATCACTAGACAGAGGGATGGTGAATGGATTGATGGTGCTTATACAAGGAGCCACTCCATCGGCAGGCCATAAATATGCATCGTGACATTTGGAACAAAGCCTTCTCGTCCTGCCTTCATTATGAGCCCCTCTGCCTAGCAGCATCCCGTAACATATCGCCATACTGTCACACCTTGTGTTTCATTGCCTATCTCTCTGTTCATCACCCTGGCTGAGTTACCTCTAGATGTTGGTGACATGAAGATGGTGGAGTCGCCCAATGCTCTGTGAATGAATGGACAATTGATAGAGAACCAATTATTTGGGAGGTTGTACACTGTGTTTTGTTTTCCTCTCGATGTGGTGAAGACATGAGATGCAAACATGCTCGTTACTGATTCTGAATTTACCTAAGAGTGGCATTTCGGGATCAAAAGAGGCTCTGTACATATCAGAGTATGTGTTTGCGGTTGGTTTACTGTATAGTTCATGGGATCAACACAGTGTAGTCAGATAGAGGAACCTGAGTTAACAGCTCCCTGCACCGAGAGTATAGCATTTAGAACACTGGCTGGCCTTTTTCTCCAAACACCTCATTGCTTTAGAATGGAATAAATATCCAAGACAGTCAGCCAGGAGCTGTTCCTTTCAAATCCCACACATCTCTCTCTCTCTGTCTTTCTTTCTCTCTCTCAATCTCTCTCTCTCTCGCACTTGTCTCTCTGTCTCGCCCCCTCCTCTCTTTCTTTCTTTCTTTCTTTCTTTCTATAGCTCTCTCTTTCTCTCTTTCTCCTCCCCTCTCGCTCTCTCTCATCCTCCTCTCTTTTTCGCTCTCATCCTCCTCTCTTTCAATCTCCCTCTCGCTCTTCTTTCTCTCTCTCCCCCTCTCTTTCTCCATCTTATCTCTCTCCCACTCTCTTCTTCTTACTCTCTCTCTCTCGGTTGCCATTTGACCAGGAGTGCTTCCTGCCACAGAGGACCTGTGACTCAACAGACAGTACAGCAACATTCTCCACTCACCCTCATGAATATGCACGGAATTAAAACAGGAGCACTGACTATGTGGTACTGTGGCGGTTCTGATTTGATTCCCAAGTCACCATATCGACCAAACAAAAGAAGAGAGACTGTAAGGAAATATCTCGACGGTGTGGGGGGAAATGTTTAACACTAATTTCTTTATCCCTTTCACAGGAGTACCATGTTACAAGAGAAGTCCTCGCGGCGGGCCAGCGTGCCCCGATAAATCTCAGCTGTCAGCTGGCAAGTGCCCAAGACACCGAGACGTTCTTTTCAGAACGTGCCAATCTCACAGAAGAGCTAGGACTCTAGAACCCCACCACGAGAGCCAATGCTTCACCGTTATGGGGGGGGGGGGGAGGTTCTAGTGTCCTAGCTCGATGGACTGGCAGACAAATGAACGCGGCCTTGTCCCTTTATGTCGGCCATCACTGAGGAGGCATTTCACACAAACCCCTCTGATGACCCAATCCTCCCGACCTGGCAGTTAACCTCCACCCGGATCAGCTGGCGTGACACCGACAGAGTGTGTGTCACCCAGAGAGGATCCTGGGAGAAGAGACATACGACACAGTGTCAGCTTGTCTTCTGCTCAGGACCGCCGTGTGAGAATGGATTTGAAAATGAGACAGGATTTATGATGTCGCTCATCAGAATGAGAGTTAAGAATTCTTCTAGTCTTCACATAGATAAATGGCCAGGTGGCTGGAGCTGCTGAGTGGGAGAGAATATGGTGTTTGTGTGAAGATGCAACAGCACTCTCTCTAAATAGAATACTTTGCCACACTTGGTTTTTGTTCACTCTATTTAAAGGTAGGGGGTGAGCGCACAACCACTTGTTTCTCAGAATGAGTCATGAATGAATCGGTCATTTGCCAAGCACACACACATACACTGAGTGTAAAAAACTTTAGGAACACCTGCTCTTTCCATGACATAGACTGACCAGGTGAATCCAGGTGAAAGCTATGATCCCTTATTGATGTCACTTGTTAAATCCACTTCAATCAGTGTTAAAAAAATAAACAATTGTGCTCAATTTGCTTAATATAAGCCATTTTAAATGGTTTATATTTTTTATTTTGATACTTAATTACATTTGATCAATTCCATTTACTTTTGATACTTACGTATATTTAAAACCACCACTGCCTGTACTGTATGAGCACGCAAACACACTTGTACAAGAATGCGCACACATTCCTTTTGAATGCAATATACCAGATTAATATCTAATTTATGTTGCAGTATTTAATCAAATAAAGCTAATCAAAAGATGCCGATTCCTCCTCGTCCATTTCACAACATTACTTTCCCATAATCCTTCACTTTGTCTGCCTCTGAAATGGCACCCTAATCATTATGTAGTGCACTGCTTTTGGTCAAAGGTAGTGCACCATATAGGGAACAGGGTGCCATTTTGGATGCAGACTATGCCTTTTACAGTGTAATTTACCTAGTCCTGAGAGACAGCCACCATACTGTCATTTTGACGAAGGCAGTCACCAACACTACCTATTTAAACGGTTCACGTTACCACATGACAATTGGCATGATCGTATAATAACGGATGTGTGCCAATGCCAAGTAGAGCTGGCTGGTAATGGGGCTCTAGCTTGGCCGCTTTTAATATTTGAATGTGTTTTCATTACAACAGCATGGAGCAGATAGCCTTTCTGACGTCCAGGCAATTGTCTGCAAATGAATGAGATTACATGACAAGCAGTGAATGACAGAGAGAGCAGCTACCCAGGCAGCAAGCGGCTGCCAAGTGCCAACCCCCCCGCCAGTTATCTGATGGTAGCCTAGCAACAGATCCCTGACCTGACTTTGACCTCCACCCGATAAGGTCAACACCTGAAGACAAGCCATTGGACGACTTGCTGGGGAGGTGGGAGGAGCCTGGGAGGAGTGTAGGTGGGCTGAGACAAAGGAGCCACAGAGAGAACAAACGCAGACTCCCTGTGAGTGAGAGTGATCACGCTCCTCACAGACAAAAACATGTCGGTGGCACATCTCGCCTGCACTACCAGTGTTTTGTTACCCGAGTGTGTGTTATTTATCTTTGCCAGTGGAAGGTCAACATGAAAATAGTCAAATGTAAATATGAGTTAGAGCGCTTTCACACCACGATCCAGCTAATTCGCATTCATTTTCCTTGCACTGCTATTTATATTTAATATACAGTCGCTGGTTACACTTACGTTTCTAATTCACAGGTCTCCAGTTTCACACAGGTCACATGATTTTCCTAAATATATTTCTATTCAGAAGAATTTTTTTTATGGAAGACACACACACACACACACACACACACACACACACACACACACAGTCAGTCAGTTCAACAGCAGCGGCATGGAAGTTAATCCAAATTGCGATAGTGGCAATATCCTATTAGGAGCATGGCAATAAAATCAAGCTGGGACTGGCAACACATTAGAGTTATCAGAACATGTTCAGCGCGCCTCATTTACACAATGAACTGGCAGTAATCAGGGGCCTCTCTTCCCCTGACATACTGTAGGTACACACACACACACACACACACAACGAGACACATATCATACACTCAAACAACGGCATACAGATAAACACCAGTGTAGCACGTTGTACGACACACACACACTGCATCCAACATTATCAGTGTAACGTTATACAAAGATACAGGATATCATACAAGGATATACAAACACAATGAATTGAACTGAAATTAAAATCTTCCCACGGGTGTTACCGTAGTAGGCCATACAGTACAGTACAGTATACATGTTGACTAACCTTCTAGGGATGACCCTTCAACTAGCCAGGACTGCCCCAGAGGCTAAAATAACTCTCTGAGTTGAAGGATCCACACTTGCCCTCCTCCCCACCCTGCCCTTTGGGGCCTTAGCAAGACCTCTCCCTCAGTTCACCAGGGGCAACCTAGACTCCTCCTCTGTGTGTGTGTGTGTGTGTGTGTGTGTGTCTGCAGTATGGTGACTGTCTCCCTACTACAGGGGAAGTGTTGAAGGTCATAGGGCAGGAAATAGGCCACCTGCCTCTGTCACACAGTTGCAGAGAGATAGAAAGTGTGCCTGTGTGTGTGTTTTGGAGGAGTGAGCGAAGCTACAGTATTAGACTGAACCAAAGCACGGTGGGTGGGGTGTTATGTAAGGCTCTGTCCCAAATGGCACCCTATTCCCTATATAGAGCACTACTTTTGACCAGGGCCCATAGTGTTCTGGTCAAATGTAGTGCATTGTGTAAGGAAATTAGTTGCCATTTGGGATGTGTCCTAAGTCATGTCCTCTCTCTTGTGATATTTGGTCAGGGGAGGACAAGGCGAGGCGACAACGGCCCCTCTCTACGCCCAAACGTCCCCCCGGGGGTGAGAGCCCGGAAGGCCAGAGGGCAAGAGAGGGAGCGAGGCCACCTGCTTCTGTCAAACTGTCAGGCCAGCTAACGAAGGGTGTGTGTGTCTGTGTGTGTGTGTCCAGCGTCAGGCCAGGTGAAGGGAAGGGGGGACAGGAGGGAGCAAGAGGGCAGCATGTGTGTGTGTCTGTGTGTGTGTATGAAGGACAATGTGTGTGTGTGATTTGGTTTTACTATCCTTGTGGGGACCAGAAGTCCTCACAAGGATAGTAAAACAAGGAAAAAGTGGGGATTTTTTTTAGGTTGAGGTGTTAGGTTTAGGGTTACAATTACGGTTAGGGTTGCGATTAGGGTTAGAGGTAGGTTTAGGGTTTTGGGGTTAAGGTTAGGGTTAGGGAAAATAGGATTTTGAATGGGAATCAATTGTTTGGTCCCCACAAGTATAGTAAAACAAACGTGGGTGTGTGTGTGTGTGGAGGGGGGTGGGGGTTAATGTTAGATGAGGTGTATAGAGTAGTTGGGGTGAGCAGGAGGGAAGCGGTGTATGGAGTAGTTAAGGTGTATGGAGTAGTTGGACTGTATGGTGTATGGAGTAGTTGGGATGTGTGGAGTAGGTTGGGTGTTTGGAGTAGTTGGAGTGTATGAAGTAGTTGGGGTGTATGGAGCAGTTGTTGTGTATGGAGCAGTTGGGGTGTATGGAGCAGTTGGGGTGTATGGAGTAGTTGGGGTGTATGAATCAGTTGGGGTGTATGGGGTAGTTGGAATGTATGGTGTAGTTGGGGTGTATGAATCAGTTGGGATGTATGGAGCAGTTGGGGTGTATGGAGTAGTTGGTGTGTATGTTGTATAGAGTAGTTGGCTGTATGGAGTAATTTGGGTGTATGAGTAGTTGGGGTGTATGGAGTAGTTGGGGTGTATGGAGTAGTTGGGGTGTATGAATCAGCTGGGGTGTATGATTCAGTTGGGGTGTATGGAGTAGTTGGGGTGTATGAATCAGTTGGGGTGTATGGAGCAGTTGGGGTGTATGGAGTAGTTGGGGTGTATGTTGTATAGAGTAGTTGGACTGTATGGTGTATGGAGTAGTTGGGATGTGTGGAGTAGGTTGGGTGTTTGGAGTAGTTGGAGTGTATGAAGTAGTTGGGGTGTATGGAGCAGTTGTTGTGTATGGAGCAGTTGGGGTGTATGGAGCAGTTGGGGTGTATGGAGTAGTTGGGGTGTATGGAGTAGTTGGGGTGTATGAATCAGTTGGGGTGTATGGGGTAGTTGGAATGTATGGTGTAGTTGGGGTGTATGGAGCAGTTGGGGTGTAATGAGTAGTTGGTGTGTATGTTGTATAGAGTAGTTGGCTGTATGGAGTAATTTGGGTGTATGAGTAGTTGGGGTGTATGGAGTAGTTGGGGTGTATGGAGTAGTTGGGGTGTATGATTCAGTTGGGGTGTATGGAGTAGTTGGGGTGTATGAATCAGTTGGGGTGTATGGAGCAGTTGGGGTGTATGGAGTAGTTGGGGTGTATGTTGTATAGAGTAGTTGGGTGTATGGAGTAATTTGGGTGTATGGAGTAGTTGGGGTGTATGGAGTAGTTGGGTGTATGGAGTAATTGGGGTGTATGGAGTAATTGGGGTGTATGGAGTAGTTGAGGTGTATGGAGTAGTTGAGGTGTATGGAGTAGTTGAGATGTATGGAGTAGTTGAGGTGTATGGAGTAGTAGTTGGGGTGAGCAGGAGGGGAGGGGTGTGTGAGCTACCAGCTCTCACAGTCTCACGTCAGAATTAGACGTTCATCCATGTTTCTCAAACCAAACATTTGAAAGTTGTTCAAACAAATGTAAGTTTAGGCATTCACTCCAAATGGTTAAGGTTTGGGATAGGCTTAAAACAAGGCTCATGCACCCTGAGACAGAAACTCCTCTTTATCCACCTCCCCATCCTCCGCTGAAGCACCTGAAATTTCCATTTCGCTAACTGCCACGCCACTGCAGGGAAGCATTTTAATAAGTTGTAGTAAAGCCAACTGACAAAATTAGCTGTTTTTAAAAGCAGCGGAACACCGGCAGTTATCAGTAAAGCTAAAGGAAATATAATTAGCTAAGGGGATTTTATTTCCTACAAACTGTGCTACTTATATTATATATTATGATATATTATTGTATAGGAGGAAGGATATTAGCTGTGATGAGGCCTCTCTGGTCGAGTTGCATTGAGTTTAGGCACTATTTAATATTTATGTATGTAAATTCATGGGCAGTACTGACTGCGGCCTAGGTGTCGCAAATGTGTTTTGTGCACATCAATAGATACCCAAGTAATTAGAAAAGTGATTATGAATAACACTTACACCAATAACGTTTGAAATCCACTTTTGATTGATTCACTTTCCCTACTCTGTTGTTTTTCTAACTTGGAAATTTGACATAGATTGCGGAACCGTTGATAGAGCACGATGTCAGAGCTTTGACCTTTGGGTGCAACCCTGAGTGAGGTCATGCTGGCGTTGCCATGGCTACTATCAGCGGATTGTCATGTTGCCAGCATTACCTCAGCGGCCTGGCATTGTTGGGGTCAGAGAACAGACTGTGACCTCGCCATGGTGGCCAACCTAGACTCAGAGAACAAAAACAGGACTGCGGCCCACCACACTCTCTCTCTTCCTCTCCCTATCTCTCTTTATCTCTCCATGAGTTGACATAGTTTATTGCGTCAAATGATCTGGATGAATATGTCATTGTCAAAGAAGGCTTAGTTTTCACTTGTTCATCAGGAGTATCATCTGTAAACTTTGTCATCACAACTTTCACAGATGTCTAACAGATTGCTTGATAAGATATAGGCTAAAGGCTACTATAGTATATTTCATGTTTTATGGTGTACATATAAAGTATGTTTTTATGTTTTCATATGTAATTACATGCAGTATATTCTCAACAGCAGGAAAAGAAACGATCTGGCTTCAGACTGACTGTACAGTATGTAAATATAGAGAATGAATAGGATGGAAGCAACAGTGAACATTTAACCCCTCGCTTCCAACTATGCTGTGACCATGCTGGTCGTGGGTGGAAGGAGGGGTGGGCAGTCAACACCTGGTCCTCTGTTATGAGTGCTCAGTTGCTGGTGCAGGTGAAGCACACACCCCAGCTGTCCACACACACACACACACACACACACACACACACACACACACACACACACACACACACACACACACACACACACACACACACACACACACACACACACACACACACACACACAGAGAGATATTCACACATGCTTGCGCCTGTACTGGTGTCAGACACCCTATGGTTTAGTCCCTTTCAACACAACACAGGAGTGGAGAGGCTGGAGGTACACCAGAGTTCAACCTACTGCCATGCACATGCACTATGTACTGTGAATTCTCACTAACCTTGGATTTCCTCAACAGAACCTTTATACAATAACACACGTTTCCATATGTGACGTTCGGCCTATACATACACTGCATGGCAGATAGGGCGGCAGGTAGCCTAGCAGTTAGAGCGTTTGAGCTAGTAACGGAAAGGTCGCTGGTTTGAATACCCGAGGTGAAAAGGTGAAAAATCTGCCGATGTGCCCTTGAGCAAGGCACTTAACCCTAATTTGCTTCAGGTGTGACCGTACAACCAAGGCTGACCCTGTAAAACAACACATTTCACTGCACTTATCCGGTGTATTTGACAATAAAAAAGATTTTTACAAAATAATAATTCACAATAGAATATACTCATTCCTTAGGCCTCTTTCTTGTACTTCTAATGTGGTCATATGACTCGCATGTGTTCTCTACATATGTCTACTGATTACTGTTACTTGACTAGGACTTGTCAAGCATCTCTCTGGACCTTTATGATAGATAATAGACATTTTAATCATGTTATGCTCTTTCCTAATTAGAAAAATGCAAAGTGGCCGTGTCACCTGTGGACATGATACAGGCAGTCCAGCCAGGAGGGCTAATTTGGGCTTCTGCTAATTGCCACGGTAACGAGCCTCCTGCGCCTCTCATAATCTGCATCTCAAATGGCACCCTGTTTCCCTATAGAGTGCACTACTTTTTGACCAGAGCCATATGAGCCCTATTGGCTCTGGTCAAAAGTAGTGCACTCTATAGGGAATAGGGTGCCATTTAGGACTATTCTCTCAGAGGGAGGAGGTGGCAAGGGATGGAGGGATGGCAGGATGGAGGGATGAAGACACAGCTCTCCTCACACACTGAGAGGTGTGAAAGAATGTGCCGGGCCAAGTGAACACAGCCTGCAGGAGCCCAGCAGCAGGAAGAGAGACGGGACAGGCTGCGCTGTGAAAAACTCAACCCAACGCCACCACCGCGAGGGAGAGGAATGGAGATTTCCATTTTTAATGTTGTTATTAAATGTATATGATATGACCCAACGTGGAAATGCAACAAGTGAAGGGTAAAACATGTAGTAATTTAGATGACGTGATTTACAGAGGGATAAGTTGGGGGTGAACTCAACTCTTAGGTAAACGCCATTGCTGTTACATGTACAGTGTGACAGAAAACACAACGTGGAAATGCAATAATGTGTTGTTTTCTACTTTAGCTAATTCTTTTTTTTTTCCACAGATGAGAGTTACACTATTGTTGAGACCAGGGGAAGTGATAGCAGCAGTTACTTACAGTTCATGTGACATACGGCATTGAAAAAAATAAAAGCAATATCAAGAAATGAAATGTGTGCATCTGTAGCCTAATGAATATGGGGGTTATGCAAGTGTGAAAATGAAAGGGTTCATTTCAAATGTGTGTTTCATGCAAATTAATCATAATTGTTTATTTGGGGAAACTGGGGATTTCCATTGGGCTTCTGAATTACTATTCAATCCATCATTTCATCAATTCACGAAATGTACATTTCACATTTTGAAAATATATTTATAATGTATGTGTAATATAAATAAAAAAGTAAATACAATCAATATGAAAAATACTGTACTGATACTGTATTTCAGTATCTTTGCCTTATTTATTATTTATAGAAGTTATCAAATACATAAAAAAAAAATATGTAGGGGTTTTGCACTCCGCAATACACCCTGTAAGCTTGGGGGCACCTTGTCCTTTCTACGCTGCTATCGCGGGCGAGCTCCTCTAGAGCGTGTGTGCGAGCGTGTGTGTGTCTGCTCTACTGTTGCTGCCCTTTGATCCCGGCATTAGTGTTAGTTAGGGGCTCGGAGACACACTTACACAGAGAGCAGCCATAGTCAAGACACGGCAACAACAACAGCACAGAACCCTCCTCCTCCTGTGGTCCTATACCCAACAATACACTTTAAACCGCGAGGACAAGACAGGTATACAGTCCCTGCCATCACTCTCGCCTACAATCTCAATGGGAAAAAACCTTTTTTCTTCTTATCCCTAAAACAAGGAGGAGAATGTGACAAAAAGGGGGAAAATGCCAAGGAGGAAGCAGGAGCAACCCAAACGCCTGCCTTCACGTAAGTCGTTTGCTGGTTTTGTGCAATTTTAATGGGTCTTCGTGTGTTTTGCGCAGTAGTTTAGGGTTAAAGAGGTGAAACAGACAAAGACACGGCGTAGGTTATTTCTCCTTTTTTTAGGTCTGAGCAAGGCAGCCATGTTGTTGGCGATGAGTAACGTTAGCTAGCCAACGAGTGCATGAGCTGTACGTGGCTTTAATCGAGTATAATCGATAAAGGTCCCCTTTCCCCTAAAGGTTGCGGTCAGATAGCTTGTGTATCGGTTGTATATGGTATAATGTCTGAGCGTTTTCGTTTATCTGTCCGTGCGAGCGGGTCTCTTTCGGGGGAGAAAGGGGAGGATCTGATAATCTGGCCGCAATAAAATGAAGGGTCAGTCGGATCAGACAAGCCAGACTCGGGGCTAACCGTACCTCAGTGTTCCTAGTAATAGCGCTATCTAGCAACGCTCGGTAGCTAACTTCACATTTCGGTTAATATAAACGTCTAACTTTCTCTCTCACCACTCAAAACGGGTGTATTGGTTCCCTCGGTAGGCGCTCGCTCTGTTTTTACGTCGAGCTCTTGGAAGTCTGGAGATGATCTTTTTTTTGAAGCAGAGGTATTTTCTTCCGCCCAGTTCAGCGAGGTTCAAGTCTGCATGCAGGCTATGTCAAAGCCATGGTCGGTCACCTGAAGTTCAGTTTTTTTCCCTTCGCTTTGCAGCCATTCATTGCAGACAGACTACGATCAATAACGCGGGCTCGAGACGCGAAATGGCACTTTCCCAATTTCTCGTTATGTTGTTACTCCGAATGTGCGATTTTGGTATATACAATGTTCATTTGACCCTGTGTAGCTTGGATGTTAAGATTGTGCTTTTATCAGTCCAATAATGAAAAGCTGCAGTGACACACTTTGGCCGCTAGATGATGACTTCTAGGTAGAATGTGTGGATAAAATGATCACATAGGAATTGGCTTAGTGTGGCAATTTCCCCTGCTGTAGTGCAATGTCCTGAAGACCTGCGTAAGAACATGGCTTAATGAGTTATATTGGTATGCAAATGTAATTAATCTCATAAATCAATGATGACTTAATGAATGTACCATAATGACAGTGTAGTCTTTCTTAAATGTCAAACAATGCAACTGTTCAGTGCTATTGCTAGCTGTGATCAAAAGGGGATTTGTAAACTTCTTTGTATAAAGTATACAAAATGTGAAAACAGTGCAGTAAATATCAAATTAGCGTTTGTAGTGCCATAGTGTGAGCTATTCGTGTCCAATCTTTCCACATGTGAGTATTTAGGCTACTACAAACGTCCACATATCCAGTCCCAGTTACAAAACATCCCCAAAATAAGACCGTTCTCTCCTCATCCACTGACACAGCGCTCAGGTGTTTAACCCAGAGTTGAACTTGGGAAATTGCGTCGGTTGGCTGGGTGAGAGAGTGATATTTGAACAGTAAGCTCTCACTCACATGTTACTGATGGCGAATGTACGTACCTAGAAACGCCGCTGGAGTGGACGGAGCAGCGTATAATGACATCAGTGGAGGCTGGTGGGAGGAGATATAGGAGGACGGGCTCATTGTAATGGCTGCAATGGAATAAATAGAATGGTCAAACGTGGTTTCCCTCTGTTTGATTCCATTCCAGCCATTACAATGAACCTGTCCTACTGTAGCTCCTTCCGCTCACCTCCACGGACACACCATACAGTACCCTGGGGCTCCAACTATTTAGTTCTATTATATGTGTTAGGTCACATGTAAAACTTGTTTCATGGTGGGCCGAGTGTCTGCGGGTTTTCGCTCCTCCCTTGTACTTGATTAAGGAATTAAGGTCACTGATTAGTAAGGAACTCCCCTCAACCTGGTTGTCTAGGTCTTCACTGAAAGGAAAAACCAAAAACCAGCAGACACTAGGCCTTCTATGGAATGAGTTTGACACCCCTGGATTAAGTAATATTATAGACGTGTTACATCATGTAATAGCCTATTGTATGCGTCAATTACAGGATTTCATATAATAACAAAGAGAAAGCTTTTTCTTTTAAGAAGTTGTGGCCAATATTTTACTTCTCCCCCCATTCAATCACAAAACTGATACAGGACATCGTTTATTTATTCTGTATAGGTTTTCCTCCCAGTGCCACTTCACCTCATTGGCCGACTGTGTTTGTTTTCATTGTTCATCTAACAACACCTACACCGATTGGTCACGTGCCAGGAACAAGCACAATATTGAAGTTCAGATGTCTGCATCTGTACCGATGCCCTCTGGTGAAAAGAGCACGATTACACATTGCCTTTAAACTACTAAAGGTGCTTTATCTTAGCCCAGACACATGCAGGTCTAGATATTTGGGGTTGTGTACTCTGCTCTGTGCAGGCCAAGCGTCATGCTGTGTATATTAGCATACATGGCATGTGAGAGAGGGCATACACACACACATACTCACAAGCTGGCCATGGAGGTCACAGTACAGTGCAGCGCCCTCACTCAGACAAGTAAACATGACCTTTGGCGCCACAATGAAAACGGCCACTCTTTATGATTTTGGTACGTGCATGATTATCTATGTTGAATTCTATTGGCCGATTACTTACTGTAAATATTGACGGTAAAATTATCACTTGGATAAAGCATAGAGATTTTTACATGTAAAAGTAGTACCTTTTTTTAACGTCTAGATTATGCTGGAGGTCGGTTTTGAAATATTGTCAACGCAAGCAGCATTCTTTCAGGCCCAGAGGTTTCTAGGTCATTGCTCATACTTGTGTTATGTCACCAAATATTACTTATAAAACCTCTCTCTACTCTTGATAATTTCGCAACCATTCTGAATTAGCTTTAGGCTATAGTGCCTATCTCCTGAATAAATGTTGAAGTAGGCTTAAACTCAAGATATGGATACGAATTGTAAGCTAAAAAAAAATGAGAGAGAGATACCCGATCATGAAGGGCAAAAGTTCAGGGGTACTGGGAGAGCGAGAGAGGGAGACATTTTCTCCTCTCCCTGTCTCCTCCTCTGCTGGTTCCTCAGGTTATCTGCATTTGAAATGGAGGGATTTTAGCCCCTGCCTCTACCTGACCGACCGAGTGCTCTTCTCCTTTCCTCCTCACCACCAGCCAATGGCTGGGTGGTTCTGTACCTTACTGTAATGGCGGGTCACTGGCGCCCTTCCACTTTCTATGATTATAATGACCTTGGCGGGGCCGGGGCTTGAAAACATTGGATTAAGGGGAAAGGAAAATGAGGGGAGGTTTCCATTTTGCTCTTGGCATCAAATTTGTGGGGAATTTCTGCCAAGAATCCCCCTCCGCCACTTTCCACCCCCCACCACCCCCAACTTGACGGGGCGCGGGCTCTCATGGACCGCGGTGTCTGCCGACTGGAGCTGAAGCGAATAATGATACACAGGCTTTCACTTAGAAATGAATTAAAGGGCAAGAGGAAGGTGGTGGGATGCCTCCTTCAGCATACGCTTATATAAAGCGGAGTTTGAGACCCGCCGCGTTCAACACCATTCAGATTCAGTGGGTAGGACTAAAACTGGCCCCATTCAGTCTCTCCGTGACTTGATGGAGAATTGAATGGATAGGAATTGGGAGGCCGCTACAGCGGTTGATCTTAAATGAAAGGTGGTGGGGTAAGTTAACTTTATAATGGGCCTGGTTCCAGAGAAGCTTCTGGGGTTTGATCAATACACATTTAAAATGTGTTGTTGCTTTCTGCATCAAACAGGTAGGCTGTCTGGCAATACCAAGGCCTGCAGGTGTTGTCAGGATTCCAATGGGCATCCACTACGGTTGGGCGGTATGCAGATTTTCATACTGTCATACCGTTTCTGTACCAACCGTTACCGAGTCAAAATATATAGGCAGCTTATGGTAGAGCAAATTACCATTCATTTCTCTGGCAACAGCTCTGGTGGACATTCCTGCAGTCAGCATTCCAATCGCACGCTCCCACAAAATGTGAGACATCTGTGGCATTGTGTTGTATGACAAGACTGCACATTGTAAAGTTGTATTTTATTGTCCCCAGCACAAGGTGCACCTGTGTGATGATCATGTTGTTTAACCAGATTCTTGATATGTCAGGTGGATGGATTGTCTTGGGAAAGGAGAAATTCTCACTAACAGGGTTGTAAACAAATGTGTGCACAACATTTGAGAGAAATAAGCTTTTTGTCCACATGGAACTTTTCTATGATTTTCATTTCAGCTCATGAACATGGGACCAACACATTACGCGTTAATATTTTTGTTCAGTGCACATTTAACTTAAACAGTGGCGTAGCATGCATCCCTCAAACATAAAAAAAAAATATATATATAATGATTTTTTTTGATGTATTGAAAATCATTCGGCGGTATTTAAAAATATTCCGGTGTACCGGTATAAATGGTATATCGCCCAAGCCTAGCATCCACTGAGAATCCCTCCAATTCATTCAGAATGCTCTTTTGAATCAAGGTTGTCAATGAGGTGACACTTCATTTAATTTCCAATGCCCCGAGTAATTACAAAAACACGTCTGATAAGCAACTCGCTTCACAATAACTTCAGGGGGCTACTTGTGAGTAATTAACTCTGTTTTGGACACACTTTTCATCAAGTGTCAAACTCACTAGAGGTGCTAAGCAGGTAATTTAAGATAGGATTTCTTTATGCCCAACAAAAGGGACTCAGGGAAGCATAATATGCAAATCCTAAAGTAATTATTTAGGGATGTCCATTGCCTTCCCCTATAATACTTATTCAGTTAGGCTTAATTAGAGTGATTTCTTGACTAAGATCCAGGGATGACGTCCCCGCCTGATTGTCGGCCATGACACTTGATCTGGTCTCTCTCAAACGACATCTTCAGCGTGCCCTCTGTATTTTACATTGACCTAATTTAACAGAACAAATGAAAGGTCCACCATGTCCACTAGGAGGCCTAAAAATATATCACAAAGTTACCAGCAATCTGTTTCACACAGTACCTACCTGGTCTCAACCAACCCCCCCCTCCACTCCTCCGTGTGGAATGGAAGTGCCTTAGCCTTGGTAACGATTTTCTCCATGTTGACAAGCCACAACATGGAGATGTACAGCTTCGGAGAGCAGCCCTTTGGCTAGGACGTAGCCCCGGCACTGAGTAATACCAATCTCACAGGAGTAGCACAGGCTCTCAGTTGGCCGCAGTTCATAAGGAACTGCGAACAGCTCGCTGATGCAGCTGGGAAAGACAGAGGGGAAGAGAGAGGGAGGGTACTGGTGGTGGTGGGGAAGCTGCTAAGAGCTCTGGGCGGTTTCTCTGTTGTACCACACAAAGTGCATCTAGGGCCCTGCAGGACAGGCCTTTAACAGGCGTGAGGGATGTAGAGATATAGAGAACGAGAGAGAGGAGGGAGGTCTGGGGAGCAGGAAGCTCTAGTTGGCCAGTCGTGCCAGACTGCTGCCTCTGCTTCTGAACAGGGATGTGATTTATTATCGAGGCTCATTTCACTCATAAAAGAGAGATGGAAATGCCATTGCAGAGAATTAGAGAGGTCTCCTCAATTGTCTCTGAGAAGAAAGCCATAGCTGTAGGCGTGGGGATATTTCGGAGCATGTGGTACGCGTCTAACTGGTGCGTGAAATCAGAGGGGGGTTTTTGCTTAGGTTGGCATAGATTTGAAATACATGGTAATTTTATGTAGCTCTACTGTCTTGATGTATGTTGTTGTTAGGGGGGCTTAAAATGGCTCTCGTCCAACACGCTGATCTTGCCGCCCTGGCGGAGAGCACTCTAGCATGGCGGAGTGCTAATGTCATGACCTCACTTCCTGTGTGGGTGGAAGAGAGGCCAGGAGGCCCCCACACTTGCCAGGCTCTTGTTAGCCTTTGGCAGCAGCAGCCAGGCTAACTCTGTCCTCTCTGGTCTGGAAGTCAGTACTAGGCTTAGGCAGTATCCAGATTTTGATACTGTAAATCTCAGTATGATGGTATCACGGCATAGCACACAAGGGGGCGCTAAAACGCACAAATGCCCGTTGCGCATCTATTACCAGAATGCTCACAGAATTAGCACAAGTAATATCAAAGTCACATAGACGCTTTTAGCTGAATGCTAACAAGCGAAAATGGACAAACTAATTGCAAAGACTGGCAAATCCAGCTCATGAAGTTATACAAGCACGCTACCAAATGTCATTTTCGTTGAGTGGGTACAAGTGAAACTGAACAAGAGAAATTGTGCAAATGAAAAAGTTGTGATGCATGCTTATTTGAAGGAAGAGCAGCATGTGTACACAAAGCAGAGGGGAGGAGAAAAAAACACTACTAGGAAGCACAGGGAAAAAATAGCAGCTGAACAGATAACTCACCAAGAAATCTTTGACTTCTCAAACACGGCAGAAAGCCGTTATAAGGTATCTGATGGCAAACATTTGGTAGTGAATTGCATACAAGCGTAACTCCCTCACCTCATGTGCGCCACACATAGAGTTCTGATCATGGACTTCCGAACACGTCATGCATCTACACCTCCATTTAAATGTGCCCACAGTGTGTCCAGGTTCCCTTTTCCCGTGCTATATTCAAATGCCAGTATGCATTCTACAAATGGTGGAATAGGCAAAATATGATATCGCAACAACTGATGGCAGTAGCTTACTACCGTAGCTAACTAGCCAGCTAACCTCTGTAGCTAGCCAGCAAGCAACGCTAAAGAGATGACAAACGGGTTAGCATAACTCTAGCCAAACAAAAACGTTTTTCTGAAGATTAGCTGGCGAGCACTTGAGTCCAGCAAACACGTTCCACGCGTTTCCTCCTACATTTATAATGAAAAGGTCCCTCTCGGTCCCAAAACACAAGTTTTCTGGAGACTTGTGGAAGGAGTGCGGATGATGTCTCCCACTGTATGCGCTTTCGGTAGCCTGACTGTGTCCAGACCGAGGAGGAATCCACACACAATGCAGCCCTGACCACCTCCTGAAGTAGTCAGACAGATCTGAACACAATCACACCACAAAGCCACTTTTGTGCATCTAGACCCGTCTGTCTATTCAATGCAATCGTCGTATTCTGATAGCAGAAGTAGCATGTAAGTGTCAAGCGTAGACACGACCAGAGACTCGCCGATAGATATCAAACGCTATGGACTCACCAGCTCCCACTTTCTCCCATTGTGCTATTTACAAACTCATGACAGGCTGAACTGTTCTGGGGAACTATGGTAAGCTTCATAATGTGACAGGTTAAATGAAGAACACAATCTGCTTTTTCTCCTAACGTATTTGACCGCAGGTATTAACTTAAAAAGTAGCTACAAATATTCACATTTATTTTTCAACTTCAAAGAAGCCATTTTGACGGTATTGAAAAACCATCCCGTGGCTTTTTCCAAATACCCGGGATATAGTATGCATTAGAGGTCGACCGATTAATCGGAATGGCCGATTTTTCAAGATATCATAATCGGAAATCTGTATTTTTGGACACCGATTTACACTTTTATTTAATCTTTATTTAACTAGGCAAGTCGGTTAACACGTTCTTATTTTCAATGACGGCCTCGGAACGGTGGGTTAACTGCCTCGTTCAGGGGCAGAACGACAGATTTTCACCTTGTCTGCTCAGGGGATCCAATCATGCAACCTTACAGTTAACTAGTCCAAAGTTGCACTCCACAAGGAGACTGCCTGTTACGCGAATGCAGTAAGCCAAGGTAAGTTGCTCGCTAGCATTAAACTTATCTTATGAAAAACAATCAATCAATCATAATCATTATTTAACTACACGTGGTTGATGATATTACTACTTTATCTAGCGTGTCCTGCGTTGCATATAATCTGACTGAGCATACTAGTATCTGACTGAGCGGTGGTAGGTAGAGGCAGTCTCGTAAGCATTCATTCAAACAGCACTTTTGTGCATTTGCCAGCAGCTCTTCATTGTGCGTCAAGCATTGCGCTGTTTATGACTTCAAGCCTATCAACTCCCGAGATGAGGCTGGTGTAACCGAGGTGAAATGGCTAGCTAGTTAGTGGGGTGCACGCTAATAGAGTTTCAAACGTCACTCGCTCCGAGACTTGGAGTGGTTGTTCCCCTTGCTCTGCATGGGTAACGCTGCTTTGAGGGTGGCTGTTGTCGTTGTGTTCCTGGTTCGAGCCCAGGGAGGAGTGAGGAGAGGGACGGAAGCTATACTGTTACACTGGCAATACTAAAGTGCCTATAAGAACATCCAATAGTCAAAGGTATATGAAATACAAATGGTATATAGGGAAATAGTCCTATAATTCCTATAATAACTACAACTTAAAACTTCTTACCTGGGAATATTGAAGACTCATGTTAAAAGGAACCACCAGCTTTCATATGTTCTCATGTTCTGAGCAAGGAACTGAAACGTTAGCTTTCTTACATGGCACATATCGTACTTTTACTTTCTTCTCCAACACTTTGTTTTTTCATTATTTAAACCAAATTGAACATGTTTCATTATTTATTTGAGGTTAAATTGATTTTATTGATGTATTATATTAAGTTAAAATAAGTGTTCATTCAGTATTGTTGTAATTGTCATTATTACAAATAAATATAAATAAAAATTGGCCGATATAATCGATATCGGCTTTTTTGGTTTTCCAATAATCGGTATCGGCGTTGAAAAATCATAATCGGTCGACCACTAGTATGTATGGTATAATGCCCAAGCCTAGTCACTACCTCCTTCCACAACACTGTATTGTACAGTGGGGTTGAGCAGCGAGTCTGCCACACTAATGCATTTAACTAGCCAGGCTAACAGCTGTGTCTGTCTGCTTTGTGGGGGGTTTTGGGGCCTTGATTGGGGCCATTTCATTGCCGTGGGGAGATTCAAAGTGCCAGGAACGAACGAGGCAGGACCGAGGCAGTCAGGCCAGGCAGATGCAGAGTAGTGGAACCACACGGTATGTAAGGCTCTCAAGGGAAACAATATATCACATCCAGAGAGAGTGGAAGTGTTTGGCTGTGTTACAACAAAGCACCACTCCAGACCAGATAAGTTAAATTAATTGACGTGAAGTCATCTCTGTGAAAGCCATTGTCAGTGGCGTGTGGGGCGAGTGGAGGTTATTTATGACGCTGAAACGCAGGTGAGTACCTGGCGCTGATGATTGTGTGGCTGCCACGTGCGGAGAATGCCCTTCCATTTGGCACAATGCAGATGATGACTTCACCACGTCTTCTGAGTGAACCGCTGTGACCTTGAGGTAGAGAGGCTCAGGTTCTTTAGCGTTGTCCCATTGTTGTCTGAACGAGGGAATTTTGCCGCCTGATTCGTCCTCATCGCGGTAATGAGATGGGTGCATTATTGGACGTCTAGTACTAGACGAGTATCACTCATCATGATGGCTCAGACATGCTAATTAGCCAGATATCTCGTCATCAGCAAAATGGAGACACATGCCCTCCAAAAATCTGGAAATCAGGATAGCTTCTAAAAACCTTTTGGTGAGTTGATAATGAACAGGGTTTAGTTGGACTGATCTGTATGTGATTGCCTCTTTCCGTTCCTGAATTACCAGTGTGTTCTCAATCGACAAGTCAGTCAGTTGTTGGTTCAGATTGCTAGGGCTGCATCTGCAAATGCCACCCTATTCCCTACATGGGTCCTAGTCCAAGGTAGTGCACTATATAGGGTATAGGGTGGCATTTGGGACACAGCTCAGGTCATTAATCCCTGCACTCTACGGGGAGTGGTCAGCACCAGATCTATTGACACTTCCTACCAGAAGGTTTTCTAGATTAGCGACAAATCCTCCCTGAAAAAAAGAATGCTTAAAAACCTAATTTGGCACGCACAGCCAGACTTTGTGTTCATCAACTCTGGGCCAAAGGAAGCATCCCAGCAATCCCTCCCTCTTATTTTTCCTCTCCTTCTGGTCCTTTGGCCAGGAACCGCCTCGTCCTTTTTTAGTGGAAGTACATTTTGTTGTTCTCATGTAGCATGTCTTGTGAGAGCCAGTGGATTGACCTTGATGACCCTCCCAGTCAGTGATGAGGTCTTCAGAAACAAGACCGCTCCAACCCACTGTACCCAGAGGGCTTAAGTGATGGTTGTCATAGCGATCGTTATGCCGCAGAGAACGGCCTCTCTCACGGGTGAAAGACAGCGACAAGACTTTGAATGCTGCAGCTTTCAGGTCACAACCTGGTTATGACAGATGTGGACGGAACCAGAAAAGGCTGGATGGATATGGATGTAGTGCACACAAGACAAACAACAGACGTACATCAATGTCTGGTCAGGATTTCAGGTCAGGATTTGAGATCGACATTATCTGCCACGCAGGACATGTCTTTTATACCTTGAAAGCAAGAAAAGGCGAGATGGGTATTGGTTCTGTGTTCCAAATGGCATCCAATTCCCTTCATAGCCTACAGGCCCTGGCCAAAAGAAGTGCACCATGTAGGGAATAGGGTGTCATTTGAGATGTAGCCTAGGTGTGACGGGGAGCAGCGGCGGGCAAACAATGCCTCTTCATTCCCACTGGCTGCCCTGGCCAGGCGTTTTAACATGGAGATTGGAAACAGAAACCTCTCCCCCCCCCACCTCTTCCTCCCCTGGACCTGCATGCAAATGAAGGTTCGCCTCTCCTGCTGTGCCACTGCGATTCTTCCCTCTATTTTTTTCTCTCCCTTTTTCTAATGGACGCAAACTGGCTCTGGCTCCCCCCCCTCCACTATTCCTAGGGAAGAGGAAGAAGGGACCAGGACCAATCCTGATTAGTGTCCCTGTCCTGAGTGACAGGCTAGAATCCAAGCAGGCACTGCCTCAGGCACTTCTGCCAAACTGCTGTCAACCCAATACCACCATGGAAAAAGCCATATTTTTTTCGTTTCATTCGCCTGCCCCCCCCCAGCTCTCTATCGCTCAACTCTCCACTCCATGCTCACTCGCTCTCCCCAGCTCTCTCATACACACAGTCTCTCTCTTATACACACATAGTGCCTCTCTCTCACACTGTCTCTTACACCCACAGTCAGTAACACACACACTTTCTCTTTCTCACACACTTTCTCACAACCACCCACCATCTCTCTCTTTCCCTCTCTCTCTCTGGGGTGACTGGCTGCTGTAGTGGGACCGGTCGACCGTGTTCTTGTGCCAGTGTGCTCAGTGTGATTTACGCTGGCTGGCTGGAGGACCGCCCCCTCCCCATTGTGCCCCCCCCTGTCTCATACCGTATGGCCCATACACACACTGCGCTCTGCTCTCTCACTCCTCTCTGTGTCTAAGTGGGCAGCCTGCCCCTCAGTGTGTGTGCCAGAATGTGGCGTACTAGTGGTGCTAGCTATGTTAGCGTCATTGCTACTTAGCGTAAGCCCACCTCTTGGGGTCGTCACTAGCTACTACAGCCACAAAGTCTAATTATGGCTAAACCCTGCCTATTTCTACAATTTATCTTCTTAAAATACGATTTTAAACCTAACCTTAACCCCACTGCTAACCTTACACCTATCCCTAACTTTAAATTCAGATCAAAAAGCTCATGTTTGTTTTCATGAAATTATATAGCCAATTTTGACTTTGTGGCTGTGGTAACTAGTAACAGCCGCCTCTTAGTTCTTGACATCAGTCCTCCTGTTGTTTCACCATTAACAGGGCTGTATCTGTTCTGGAACAGTGTTGTTGTGGCACACACATTTACAACAGAAAGTCTTGGCAAATTACCCTCAAAGTCATGATACCAAATTTATGGGATGGATGCTGGCAAGGTTCCCCTTTTAGTAATTATTTATAGTCCTACATTTGAGTGTAATGAAGTGTTCACATACTGTACAAAGGAACTCTACAGCAATATCGTACTGTAGCCTAAATTTAGGGTTTACTGTATTTTTGACACAGTGAGTGAACTGTATTTAGGGTTGTTACGGTGACCGTATTAACGCCACACCGGCAGTCATGAGTCATAATCGCAGTCAAATTCCACATAACCGTTGAGTCACGAGATTCTCCTCTTATGCACTCTGGTCGTGCGTTGCTCGTACCCAACTCACTAACGATCATTAGGTTGCTAATCAAATCAAATTGTATGTCACATGCGCCGACTACAATAGTGAAATGCTTTCTAACAAGCCCTTAACCAACAATAAGAAGAATACCAAAAAAAATTTAAAAAATTACAGAGCAGCAGTAAAATAACATTATATAGCGTGGCTATATACAGGGGGTACCGGTACAGAGTCAATGTGCGGGGTCATCGGTGTCGAGGTAATATGTACATGTAGGTAGAGTTATTTAAGTGACTATGCATAGATAAAACGGAGAGTAGCAGCAGTGTAAAAGGGGGGAGGGGGAGCAATGAAAATAGTCTGGGTAGCCATTTAATTAGATGTTCAGGAGTCTTATGGCTTGGGGGTAGAAGCTGTTTAGAAGCCTCTTGGACCTAGACCTGACGCTCTGGTACCGCTTGCCGTGCAGTAGCAGAGAGAACAGTCTATGACTGGGGTGACTGGAGTCTTTGACAATTTTTAGGGCCTTCCTCTGACACCGCCTGGTATAGAGGTCCTGGATGGCAGGAAGCTTGGCATCAGTGACGTACTGGGCCGTACGCACTACCCTTTTGTAGTGCCTTGCGGTCAGAGGCCGAGCAGTTGCCATACCAGGCAGGGATGCAACGAGTCAAGATGCTCTCGATGGTGCAGCTGTAGAACGTTTTGAGGATCTGAGGACCCATGCCAAATCTTTTCATCTCCTGAGGGGGAATAGGTCACCACAATCATCTGCTTTGTCTTGATTACGTTGACGGAGAGGTTGTTGTCCTGGCACCTCACGGCCAGGTTGCTGACCTCTTCCCTAAAGGCTGTCTCGTTGTCGTCAGTGATCAGGCCTACCACTGTTGTGTCATCGGCAAACTTAATGATGGTGTTGGAGTTGTGCCTGGCCTGCTACTCAGAGCTCTATTGTCCCTCCTCCATCAGGGCCTAATGGTCTGATACTCAGGGCTCTATTGTCCCTCCACCAGGTCCTTATGGTCTGGTACTCAGGACTCTATTGTCCCGCCATCAGGTCCTAATGGCCTGCTAGTTTATGCACATGCCTATATATGACCTGTCGCGCAGAGAGAGGCTGCTTGCTTCTTAAACAGAAGTTGATGAATGGCGTGAAATAATCCAAAGTTTATTGGTCACGTACACAGATTTGCAGATGTTATCGCAGGTGCAGCAAAATGCTTGTTTCTAACTCCAATAGTGCAGTAATACCTGCTATAATTATTATAATTTTACAAATCTAAATGAAGAAATACAAATAAATAAGTAGTGTTCTAAGCCCAGACGTTTCTATATGTGGTCCCGTGTGAAAGCAGAGTTTTGATAGCTGCCACTAAAAAGAGGAGGATCCCAGCTGCTACTATATGTATTTCTCAGCTGTGCTATGAAACCGGAGAAGCCTCCCCCTCATGATTGGAAAAACGAACTGCGGGAAGCAGCTCCCATTCGCTATTCGAGTGCATATCGACTGCCTCTGTTCCTGCCCATTTGATAATGGACCATTCTAAATCAAAACAAATTTGACATATTAGTAAAGACGAGATTAAATTGAGAATAGTTTGATGGGTGAAAATATGATCAATTGATGAGAGAACAGAGTGTGCAACCTGAGGCAAGGAACAGAGCACAAGCTTTTTTTAAATACTTTTATGCAAATCATCAATAGTCTATAGTCACATCATGCAGCCCATATATGTTCTGATTTCTAAGACATTCTAATGTTTGTCTCATTCACAACTAAAGTTGACAAATAACTCTAAATCTAGTGTTTAAGACCTGTTTCAAATGGTCACTTTATAGCCACTTCATATGTGCACTCGCTCCAGAATGGGGAAAAATATCCTTTCTATTTTATTCAGCTAAGTTAAATTATATTCTTATTATTTTAGATGATATGATTTTATAGTAAGCGTATATTGCCTGCTAACTGAAGTAGCCTACAGTCTATGGCATGGTGCGTAGCCAGATAACATACAGGAGGCCGACTCATATTCTGCTCTACTGAAATACATTTTCTTCAGATCATAATGTTTCTTTAAACCTGCCGTAAATAAATAATAGATTTATTGTGATGGTGTATGTTAAATTTATTTATTAGACCTTTTTAAATGATGTTCCCAAGGCACTCATCAGTCGCTTGTATGCTGGAAGCCTGGAGATACTACACGTGTTTATGGTAATTAACGGTCCGTTACCGTGAGACCGACAGTCTCACCGTCTGACAAAATGTCATGACTGCCACGGCTCTAACTGTACTCCAATAATCTACATACGTAGCCTACATACATACTAGTACCTATGATTGGCGACATAGTGAGGATGCTTAGGGAATGTTAGTGTATTATGGACATAAATCTTAGCACTGTGACAACTGTAATGAGAGACAATTATTCCCATCGATTTACATCTAAAAGCTAGTTGTCCGTCAACCTCTGAGAAATAGGCCTTGCTTTGTGGCGGTTGCCAGATCTGAAGCAACTTTGGGACTGAAGTACACTGAAACTGTTGTTTTCACCTGAGAGAAGTAACCCAGGACTGGCCTATATCAAAATGGGCTATCTACCAAGTATGCAAGTGGCAGTAAAAGTATAGGCTAGTCAATGTAGCCTACCTGGGCTGGGTTTCCCAAAAGCATCGTAGCACTAAGATCATGTTTTGTCCATTTTAGTTTCTTAGTGCTACGATGCTTTTGGGAAACACAGCCCAGACTTCTCTTCAATGCTCTCCACTGGTTGTAGCTTCTATGACAACTTTATCCTATCAACTGTCCTTGTGACCTCTTTCAATATTATGAAAATAATGCAAATGTGGTATTAAGTGTCATAATGTATCCTTGTCTCATAGCTTTCACTGTTGCACTACTGATACTTTTTATGGTTCACCAGGGTAATGTTTAGGCTGAATCAGGGTATAAAATTTACTTTTTGGTCCACCAGCCACTCACATTTTTTACCAGCCAAAATACCCCCCCCCCCCCCCCCCCACACACATGCTAAAACGACACCAACAAAACACAAAATAATCGACGAGGATGCTTTGTAATGTTTCTAAAACAGTAAATGTATAACTAGTAAGAAGTTGTTATGTTAACCGAAATATCACATTTCACCTGTCCTTTTAAGGGCAGGAATAAGCTACATAGTGTAGTTCTTTGACTTTGTGCCATATTCATTTACCAGCTATGAAACAAAACTGCAGAAATACTTTGAAAACAGCTACTGCAGCATTCATTTTACTATAAATGTGATCATACATTTACTATTTTTATTCACAAATGTGAGTAAAATCCCGCACTGTGGAGCCCTGACCACCCGCCAACGTGGCTGGTGAAATAGACATCTTTACCCACCAGTGACAAATGTACCTGCACTTGGTAGGTGGCGGGTGTTAATTTTAGGCCCTGGGCTGAATGGTAAATTAAGAAATACCTTGTTAATTGTAATTACAGGCTCTCTGTGAGAACTGAGTAGCCTATTTCTGTAGTGAAAGTGTGTGCTTCTCCTTGGTGTTTTCTTTTTTTGTGTGCTGTGAGGAGCTTTGATGCCACATCTAAGATTATGGGCATGTGTTGTTTCTGTTCCAATAAAAAAAAAATGGACGGGAAAAATAAACGTGGGTGCAAAGGGCGCTCCATCTGCGCTGAGGAATTTCAGAGGTCTGGGGGCCTCGAGTCGACTCATTCTCTTCCAAGAACACTTCTCCTTCCTCTTTCACCTCTGGCACAAGGCCCGAAGTGCCCACAAACTGCCGGGGCCAAGGCCAACAGCACACAGATGGTTATATGCTGCGCTACATTTCAATACAACGGACAGAACCGAACCACAGACATTACTGTATAGCAGGGGTTGGCAACATGCGGCCCACGGGACAAAACCAGCCCGTAAAAGACTTTTGGGGGTCCCCTCAAAGTAAAAAATGATGAATGAATTAATGATGGGTTTTCCAGTTTCCACTTCCCCCATGTTGTCTATGTCAGAGACTGGAAACTGGAGTAGTCATTTTGGCTCTGACATGGGATAAAAGGTGATGGGTGTGTTTGTGGTTTAAGAACGGGTTATATACAGAGTTGTGTGTGGACATAAGCCTACTATAGGTGGATATGATTTAGAGTATGGGCTTCTTTCTAACTCGGGCTGTTAAAAGCACAGTTCTAGTTAACTGCTGTATTTTTATACTGGTAAATGCCATGTGGTGCTCCCAGAACTCCAAAGGGCATGTATCCTCTTGAGTTTGCCCACGCAACGCTGTCCCTCTGAGCCTGGATCAGTGAGCTGCACTGAGAGCTGAATATCTCTGTCTTTATCTCTTTCAATCACTGATCTCAGACCAGTCGCTCACTCACAGTCCCCTTGGGCTCTGGTCAAATGTAGTGCACTATAAAGGCAGTGCACTGTACAGGGAATAGGGTGCCATGTGGGACTGGGAGGATTTATGACAAACAGCTGACTAGTCAGTCAGTGACATGGTGCCTTTTGCAACGTGGGATGAATCTGACAATTATTTCACCCTTTTCCCCAAAAGAATAGAGTTGAAAATGTGCACTTAACATATTGATGTCCCGTATAAAGTCCTGCGAAGGGGTTTGAATTTACGACCGCCAGTTCAGGCTCAACCAGCTGGTTATATTTAGAGAGTCTGTTTTTTTTCAGACACGCACGCATGCTCAGTCTTTTTCCAACAGGACAAACTGAGAGTGAGGGTGAGACTGAGGAGAAGAGGAAGATGGAGAGAAAGTCCCAGTGAATGGAATTACCTTCCTCTCCGGGAGGGGGGGGGGCTGACTGCTAGTCGTTTGCAGCGACATGAGCCTGCTGGTGGACAGGGCTAGCTGCTAGGGTCTCTCCCACCATATTGTCCGGCGCCGCACGCTAATAAGGCAGAAGACGGGCTGCAGGGAACGCTCATTAGCATAGCCCGCGGACATGGCAACCCCCGCCAGGGCTCAGCATGGACACTCAATTACCGCCACGGCTCCTTCTCCTTTCTACACTCCGCCTCCTCCCTCGTATTACACCTCTCCACTCTTCCCTCCTCGTACAGTATACAACCCCTAACCCAGGCCAACAGCAGCCAGCCACTCCTAGTCACAGGAGAGCATGCTGGGATAGCCCCGATGTGGCTCAAGCTATGCTGGCTGTGTGGTGAGTTCCGTAACTGTGCTGTAGCTGTGCTGGATTTAAATAGCCAGTGGTGGACTTGACCGTGGTCTTGAACCCACCCTCTTCATCTTTTACTTATGTCTCTCTCTGCCTCTCTCTCTCTCTCTCTCTCTCAGGCCTCTCAAAGCTTCTTGGCATCATAGTGGCAGTATTGATGCTTCTACTCCAGACTTAATCGGCTAATGGCCTTCCTCCCTCCTTCCACCCTAGCCTGGGCCTGGAGGTCAGTGGGACCATCTTGTATGCCTGGCTAAGTCACATAATTGTTGCAGTGTGTCTGTTGGTAGCTAGGCGAAACCTCATGTGGTCTGGTGACCTACGGGACCCCCTCCCCCAGCGCCCCCCTCCAGCACAGGGATCATTGTGTCTGATGAGGCTGGCTGAAATCTGGTTGACTCCACTGTCTGTCTGGCTGCAGTGACTGCCTGGGCCCAGCACAGTAACACCGCTCCCCAGACAGTCCGGAACAACCTCGTCAGCCAAAATATAACCCGCCATCATGCTCAAACACAGAGACATTTGGCATGGGGTTGTCTCGTCTTGTACACAATAAGATGAGGAATAAGATGTGATGATTGTGTCTCTCTTCTCCCTCTCTTTGACTTGCATATTCTTCTTCCTCGAAACCTCTCAAAATAGATAGCTTGACCACTTCCTGGTCAATAAACCCACTACAAAATCACATGAAGCAATGTTCCTCTTAGTTGGCAGTTACATCATCAGCTTTCAACTTGAACCAGGAAGCTGTGTTCTTTTAGCTAACCCAGTAGCGCAGACTGTCGCAGCAGTCTGTTCACTCTCTCTCCCTGATGTCTCTATTACACCTCTGTCCTGGGAAGAATGCGCACACACACACACACACACACACACACACACACACACACACACACACACACACACACAGCACTAAATCACCCGGTTGTGTGTGTGTAGTGAGTGCTAACAGACCCGGACTGCTGAGTACCCTGCAGCTGTTTGTCTCAACATGCAAGTCATCCCCGCCATTACACCGCTAAATGGTTCTCTTTCACACTGAGCACGGCAAACAGACAGATGCTCTCTGCCTCTAACTAACTCTGCCTCTCTTGCTCTCTCTGCCTCTCTTGCTCTCTCTGCCTCTCTCGCTCTCTCTGCCTCTCTCGCTCTCTCTGCCTCTCTCGCTCTCTCTGCCTCTCTCGCTCTCTCTGCCTCTCTCGCTCTCTCTGCCTCTCTCGCTCTCTCTGCCTCTCTCGCTCTCTCTGCCTCTCGCTCTCTCTGCCTCTCTCGCTCTCTCTGCCTCTCTCGCTCTCTCTGCCTCTCGCTCTCTCTGCTTCTCACTCTCTGGCTCTTGCTCTCCCCCCCGCCTCTCGCTCTCTCTCCGCCTCTCGCTCTCTCTCCGCCTCTCGCTCTCTCTCCGCCTCTCGCTCTCTCTCCGCCTCTCGCTCTCTCTCCGCCTCTCGCTCTCGCTCTTTCTCTCTCTGCCTCTCGCTCGCTCTCTCTCTCTGCCTCTCGCTCGCTCTCTCTCTGCCTCTCGCTCGCTCTCTCTCTCTCTCTGCCTCTCGCTCGCTCTCTCTCTGCCTCTCGCTCGCTCTCTCTCTGCCGCTCTGCTTTTCTCTCTGCCGCTCTGCTTCTCTCTCTGCCGCTCTGCTTCTCTCTCTGCCGCTCTGCTTCTCTCTCTGCCGCTCTGCTTCTCTCTCTGCCGCTCTGCTTCTCTCTCTGCCGCTCTGCTTCTCTCTCTGCCGCTCTGCTTCTCTCTCTGCCGCTCTGCTTCTCTCTCTGCCGCTCTGCTTCTCTCTCTCTCTGCCGCTCTGCTTCTCTCTCTCTCTGCCGCTCTGCTTCTCTCTCTCTCTGCCGCTCTGCTTCTCTCTCTCTCTGCCGCTCTGCTTCTCTCTCTCTCTGCCGCTCTGCTTCTCTCTCTCTCTGCCGCTGCTTCTCTCTCTCTGCCGCTGCTTCTCTCTCTCTGCCGCTGCTTCTCTCTCTCTGCCGCTGCTTCTCTCTCTCTGCCTCTGCCTCTCTGCTTCTCTCTCTCTGCCTCTCTGCTTCTCTTTCTCTCTACCTCTCGCTCGCTCTCTCTCTGCCTCTCGCTCGCTCTCTCTCTGCCGCTCGCTCTCTCTCTGCCTCTCGCTCGCTCTCTCTCTGCCTCTCGCTCGCTCTCTCTCTGCCTCTCGCTCGCTCTCTCTCTGCCTCTCGCTCGCTCTCTCTCTGCCTCTCGCTCGCTCTCTGCCTCTCGCTCGCTCTCTCTCTCTGCTGCTCTGCTTCTCTCTCTGCCTCAGCTTCTCTCTCTCTGCTTCTCTCTCTGCCTAGCTCTCTCTCTCTCTGCCTCTTTCTCTGTCTCTCTCTCTGCCTCTCCTCGCTGGCTCATAGCAGCCCCATCATCCTCATTCAGTCAGGGGCATTTTATGCTTTAGCTTCCCCAAGTTGTTGGACTGTAGGGTGTGCGTGTGTGTGTGTTGGTCAAATCAAATTTGATTTCACATGCTTTGTAAACAACAGGTGTAGACTAACAATGAAGTGTGTACTTACGGGCCCTTTCCAACAATGCAGAGAGGGAAAAGAAGCGATAATAACACGAGGAGTAAATACACAATGAGTAACGATATCTTGGCTTTATACAACTTTTTCGAGCCTTCCTCACTGCCTGCTATAGAGGTCCTGGATGGCAGGAAGCTTAGCCCCAGTGATGTACTGGGCTGTACACACTACCCTCTGCAGCCCCTTGCGGTCGGATGCCAAGCAGTTGCCATAGCAAGCAGTAATGCAACCAGTCAAGATGCTTTCTTTGGTGCAGCTGTAGAACTTTTTGAGGATCTGTGGGCCCATGACAAATCTTTTCAGCCTCTTGAGGGGAACCAGGAGGAGAAGCAGGCGTTGTCGTGACGTCTACACGACTATGTTTTTGAATGTGGACCATGATAACTCCAAAGGAACATGAAGCTGTCGACCTGCTCCACTAAAAACCTGTGGATGTGGATGGGGGCATTTCCTGTTTCTCTCTCCCTGGCTCACTGTACTGTAGAGACTGTGTGCCCCCCCCCCCTCCCCCTCCCCACCACTGTACTGTAGAGACTGTATCGCCCTCACCACCACCACTGTACTGTAGAGACTGTATCCCCCCCACCCCCACTGTACTGTGGACTGTATCCCCCACCACCACCACTGTAATGTGGACTGTGTCCGTCCCCCCCGCCACCACTGTAGAGACTGCCCCCCCTCCCCCACCATTGTAGAGACCTGCCCCCCCCCCCCCCCCACCCCCACCACCACCACTGTGCTGTAAAGACTGTGTGTCCCTCACCACCACCGTACTGTAGAGACTGTGCCCCCCACCACCAGCGTACTGTAGAGACTGCCCCCCACACCATCCCTGTACTGGAGACTGCCCCTCCCCCACCACCACCGTACTGTAGAGACTGTGGCCCCCCACCACCACCGTACTGTAGAGACTGCCCCACACACCACCACTGTACTGTAGAGACTGCCCCCCCTGTACTGGAGACTGCCCCTCCCCCACCACCACTGTACTGTAGAGACTGTGGCCCCCCCACCACCACTGTACTGTAGAGACTGTGGCCCCCCCACCACCACTGTACTGTAGAGACTGTGGCCCCCCACCACCACTGTACTGTAGAGACTGTGGCCCCCACCACCACCGTACTGTAGACTGTGTCTCCCCCCACCACCACTGTACTGTAGACTGTCTCCCCCCACCACCACTGTACTGTAGAGACTGTGGCCCCCACCACCACCGTACTGTAGACTGTGTCTCCCCCCACCACCACTGTACTGTAGACTGTCTCCCCCCACCACCACTGTACTGTAGAGACTGTGGCCCCCACCACCACCGTACTGTAGACTGTGTCTCTCCCCCCACCACCACTGTACTGTAGAGACTGTGCCCCCCCACCACCACTGTACTGTAGAGACTGTGGCCCCCCCACCACCACTGTACTGTAGTGGTTTAAAGTACTTTTAAAGTAGTTTATTTTAGGTATCTTTACTTTACTATTTATATTTTTGATGAATTTTGCTTCACTACATTCCTAAAGAAAATGTTCTTACTCTCCATAAATTTTCCTTGACACCCAAAAGTACTCGTTACATTTTGAATGCTTAGCACAACAGGAAATTTCTCCAATTCGCACACTTATCAACAGAACATTCCTGGTCATCCCTACTGCCTCTGATCTGTCAGACTCACTAAACACAAATGCTCCGTTTTGTAAATGATGTCAAATGTTGGAGTGTGCCTCTGGCTATTCGTAAATAAAAAATAAATAAACTAGAAAATGGTGCCGCCTGGTTTGCTTAAGATAAGGAATTTTAAGTGATGTATATTTTTACTTTGGGTATTTAAATATATTTTAGTAATGTTTACTTTTGATACTTTATATTTTAAACCAAATACTTTACGACTTTTACTGAAGTAGAATTTTACTGGGTGACTTTTACTTGAGTATATTTCTGTTAAGTTGTCTTTTACTCAAGTATGAAAACTGGGTACACCCCCCCCCCCCATTACCACTGTACTGGAGACTGCCCCCACTACCACCACGGTACGGTAGAGACTGCCCCCCCCCCCCCACCCACTACTGCTGTACTGAAGACTGTGTCCCCCCAACCACCACCACTGTACTGTAGAGACTGTATCACCGCTACCACCACTGTGCTGTGGAGACTGTATCACCACCACCACCACTGTACTGTAGAGACTGTATCACCACCACCACCACTGTACTGTAGAGACTGTATCACCACCACTGTACTGTAGAGACTATATCATCACCACTGTACTGTAGAGACTGTATCACCACCACCACCACTGTACTGTAGAGACTGTATCACCACCACTGTACTGTAGAGACTATATCATCACCACTGTACTGTAGAGACTGTATCACCACTACCACCACTGTGCTGTGGAGACTGTATCATCACCTCTGTACTGTAGAGACTGTATCACAACCACTGTACTGTAGAGACTATATCATCACCACTGTACTGTAGAGACTGTATCACCACCACCACCACTGTACTGTAGAGACTGTATCACCACCACCACCACTGTACTGTAGAGACTGTATCACCACCACTGTACTGTAGAGACTATATCATCACCACTGTACTGTAGAGACTGTATCACCACTACCACCACTGTGCTGTGGAGACTGTATCATCACCTCTGTACTGTAGAGACTGTATCACAACCACTGTACTGTAGAGACTGTATCACAATCACTGTACTGTAGAGACTATATCATCACCACTGTACTGTAGAGACTATATCACCACCACCACTGTACTGTAGAGACTGTATCACCACCACCACCACTGTACTGTAGAGACTGTATCACCACCACTGTACTGTAGAGACTATATCATCACCACTGTACTGTAGAGACTGTATCACCACTACCACCACTGTACTGTAGAGACTATATCATCACCACTGTACTGTAGAGACTGTATCACCACCACCACCACTGTACTGTAGAGACTGTATCACCACCACCACCACTGTACTGTAGAGACTGTATCACCACCACTGTACTGTAGAGACTATATCATCACCACTGTACTGTAGAGACTGTATCACCACTACCACCACTGTGCTGTGGAGACTGTATCATCACCTCTGTACTGTAGAGACTGTATCATCACCACTGTACTGTAGAGACTGTATCACCACCACTGTACTGTAGAGACTATATCATCACCACTGTACTGTAGAGACTGTATCACCACCACCACCACCACTGTACTGTAGAGACTAGAGGTCGACCGATTATGATTTTTCAACGCCGATACCAATTATTGGAGGACCAAAAAAGTCGATACCGATTAATCGGCCGAAGTTTTTTATTTTATTTATTAACATTTTTTTTTATATATTTTTTTTTAATGTATTTATTTGTAATAATGACAATTACAACAAAACTGAATGAACATTTATTTTGACTTAATATAATACATCAATCAATTTAGCCTCAAGTAAATAATGAAACATGTTCAATTTGGTTTAAATAATGCAAAAACAAAGTGTTGGAGAAGAAAGTAAAAGTGCAATATGTGCCATGTAAGAGTCTTCAATATTCCCAGGTAAGAAGTTTTAGGTTGTAGTTATTATAGGAATTATAGGACTATTTCCCTCTATACCATTGGTATTTCGTTACTTTGACTATTGGATGTTCTTATAGGCACTTTAGTATTGCCAGTGTAACGTTTGAAACGCTATTAGCGAGCGCTAACTAGCTAGCCATTTCAATTCGGTTACACCAGCCTCATCTCGGGAGTTGATAGGCTTGAAGTCATAAACAGCGCAATGCTTGACGCACAACGAAGAGCTGCTGGCATAACGCACAAAAGTGCTGTTTGAATGAATGCTTACGAGCCTGCTGCTGCCTACGACCGCTCAGTCATACTTGTATGCTTGTACTTGTACTGTACTGTACTGCTCAGTCAGATTATATGCAACGTAAGACACGCTAGATAAACTAGTAATTTCATCAACCATGTGTCATTAAATAGTGAATATGATTGCTTGTTTTTTATTAGATAAGTTTATTGCTAGCTAGCAACTTGGCTTACTGCATTCGCGTCTCCTTGTGGAGTGCAATGAGAGAAAGGCAGGTCGTTATTGCTTTGGACTAGTTAACTGTAAGGTTGCAAGACTGAGCTGACAAGGTGAAAATCTGTCGCTCTGTCCTTGAACAAGGCAGTTAAGCCACCGTTCCTAGGCAGTCATTGAAAATAAGAATGTGTTCTTAAAACCTCTTGGAACTCCCCATCCCGGATCCGGGATCGTGACTAAAGCCTCAGGCTCATTAGCATAACTCAACGTTAACGATTTCTGAAAATCGCAAATAAAATGAAAATAATGCGTCTGCTCTCAAGCTTAGCCTTTTCTTAACAACACTGTCATCTCAGATTTTCAAAATACGCTTTTGAACCATAGAAATTGACTAATTTGTGTAAGAGTATGCAAAGCTAGCATAGCATTTTGAGTAGCATTTAGCATGCAACATTTTCACAAAAACCAGATAACCAAATAAATAAAATCATTTACCTTTGAAGAGCTTCTGATGTTTTCAATGAGGAGACTCTCAGTTACATACCAAATGCGCAGTTTTTCCTGAAAGCGTCTGTGTGTAGGAGAAATCGTTCCGTTTTCTACATTGCATCTGGCTACCGAAACGAACCGAAAATTCAGTCACCTACAACGTAAAACTTTTTCCGAATTAACTACATAATATCGACCGAAACATGGCAAACGTTGTTTGTAATCAATCCTCAAGGTGTTTTTTCACATATCTCTTCATTGATATATCGTTCGTGGAAGCTTGCTTTCCTCTCTGAATCGCATGGAAAAATACTGGCAGCTGACTTTTGCGCACCAATTTCGGCGCAGGACACCGGGCGGACACCTGGTAAATGTGGTCTCTTATGGTCAATCTTCCAATGATCTGCCTACAAATACGTCACAATGCTGCAGACACCTTGGGAAACGACAGAAAGGGTTGACTCACTCCTCTTGCATTCACAGCCATATAAGGAGACAATGGAAAACAGAGCCTCAAAAATCCTGCTCATTTCCTGGATGCCGTCTCATCTTGGTTTTGCCTGAAGCTCACGTTCTAGGGCACGCACAGAAAATATCTTGGTAGTTCTGGACACGTCAGAGTGTTTTCTTTCGAAAGCTACCAATTATATGCATAGTCGAGCATCTTTTTGTGACAAAATATTGCGCTTAAAACGGGCACGTTTTTTTTATCCAATAATGAAATAGCGCCCCCATAGATGTAAGAGGTTAACTGAATTGCCATAGTTAAATACAGATTAAATAAAGGTCACAAAAAAAACGGCGCCCCAAAATACCGATTTCCGATTGTTAAAAACTTGAAATCGGCCCTAATTAATCGGCCATTCCGATTAATCGGTCGACCTCTAGTAGAGACTGTATCACCACCACCACCACTGTACTGTAGAGACTATATCATCACCACTACCACTGTACTGTAGAGACTATATCATCACCACCACCACTTTACTGTAGAGACTATATCGTCACCACCACCACTGTACTGTAGAGACTATATCATCACCACCACCACTGTACTGTAGAGACTATATCATCACCACTACCACTGTACTGTAGAGACTATATCATCACCACCACCACTGTACTGTAGAGACTATATCACCATCACTGTACTGTAGAGACTATATCACCACCACTGTACTGTAGAGACTATATCATCACCACTGTACTGTAGAGACTATATCATCACCACCACTGTATTGTAGAGACTATATCATCACCACCACCACTGTACTGTAGAGACTATATCATCACCACCACCACTGTACTGTAGAGACTATATCATCACCACCACTGTACTGTAGAGACTATATCATCACCACCACTGTACTGTAGAGACTATATCATCACCACCACCACTGTACTGTAGAGACTATATCATCACCACCACCACCACTGTACTGTAGAGACTATATCATCACCACCACTGTACTGTAGAGACTATATCATCACCACCACCACTGTACTGTAGAGACTATATCACCACCACTGTACTGTAGAGACTATATCACCACCACTGTACTGTAGAGACTATATCACCACCACCACCACTGTACTGTAGAGACTGTATCACCACGACCACCACTGTACTGTAGAGACTGTATCACCACCACCACCACTGTACTGTAGAGACTGTATCACCACCACCACCACTGTACTGTAGAGACTATATCATCACCACCACCACTGTACTGTAGAGACTGTATCACCACCACCACTGTACTGTAGAGACTACCACAACTGTACTGTAGAGACTGTATCATCACCACCACCACTGTACTGTAGAGACTGTATCATCACCACTGTACTGTAGAGACTGTATCATCACCACTGTACTGTAGAGACAATCACCACTGTACTGTAGAGACTATATCACCACCACCACTGTACTGTAGAGACTATATCACCACCACCACCACCACTGTACTGTAGAGACTATATCATCACCGCTACCACTGTACTGTAGAGACTATATCATCACCACCACCACTGTACTGTAGAGACTATCATCACCACCACCACTGTAATATAGACACTATATCACCAGCACCACTGTACTGTAGAGACTATATCATCACCACCACCACTGTAATGTAGAGACTGGGCTGTGGGAGGGGAAAGAGGGGTTTACATTGTTTTTAATCATATCCTCGGCTGTACAATAATGTGTAGTAGTGGACTAGTATAGTGTGTGTGGACAGTCTAGTGTGAGTGTGCGTGCACGCTGAGCCCCAGACAAAGCCCCCCCCTCCCCTCGTAGCCTGGGTCAGAGATATGACCTTGTGAAATGTCAGCCCACCCACGGGATGGCCCTGCCTGTGTCTCTCACACACACACACACACACACACACACACACACACACACACACACACACACACGGTGGTCCTGCCTGTGTCACACACAACCGTGGCGGCGGGGTGCGGTAGAGGCACTATTGTAGCGTTACGGCTAGCCTAGCGTCTTGAGGTGTAGTGTTGCGTGGAGGAGTCTCGGGACCTCAACTCTAAACCCAGGAAGGAGAGAGAGAAAGGCAGGGGGAGAGTTAGCGAAAGAGATGGGGAGGGCAGCAAATGGCAAGAGAGATGATGGGAGAGAGGGAAAAGGAGAGGTCGATAGAGGGAGGGAGGGAAAGGGGGGGATAGTTCAAATTCAACCCCCCTCAACCTTCCACTTTGTACTCCTGAGACCTCAGGTCAGCAATCTAGCCATTTCCCACTAACGACATTACAGCCATTAGGGCCTGGCTGCTTTCTTTCTGTAGCATGTCACATGGACGCGGGTCATGCCTCGCATACTTCTCCCCTCTGGCACGGCTCAGGTGACTAAAAGCTTTCAGTGGGAGTGAACGGCAGCCATGGAAAAACAGTAGGTCTTAGACCTGCTGACATTCTCTCACGCGCTTGCTCCCTTTCTCTCTGTCTGTCTCTCTCTCTCTCTCCCTCCTCTCTCTCTCTCTCTCCTCTCTCTCTCTCTCCTCGCTTAATGTCGTCTTAGGAAATGTGAAGGAAGACACACAGTGCATAGAAACACACACAAAGGGTGCACCCACACACATCATAAACTGTGTAAAAAAAGAGAGGTCAGGTCTCTGGTTGTAAGGTGTAGTGTCCTGACTCCTGTAAGTGTTCAGTCTCTTCTTTTCCCTGCCCTGGCCTCTGTCATGGTGTGTGTGTGTCCTGACTCCTGTGTGTGTGAGATGGAGTGTGTACTAGCGTCCCTGCGTGGTGGGTAGATTTGTAGTGGTGCATGTACGCTTGGTCAGAGCGGTCGGGCCACGGTTGCGGTCACCTCTCTGGCCCATAGTCTGTGACGACCAGACCAGATGTGAGCTGACTCTAATGACCCCTGCGGGTGGGGTTGTAAACAGAGAAGCAACCCACCAGTGTTCTTAGACTGGGTCGCCAAGGTTAAGACTAGCCTTGATGTGTGTGAGCGAGAGAGACGAGAGCTCAAATGACGTGTGTGTGTGTGTGTGTGTGTGTGTGTGTGTGTGTGTGTGTGTGTGCGTGTGTGCGCGTGTGCGCGCGGAGAGGAGAGATTGTGTCTCAGTGTATGAGTGTCATGGCTTCTCTTGACCTTTTTTTTGTTATTCTCGCTCTGTTTTCTTCGGTTGATGCTCAATGGGTTTATTTTTTGTTGAAGCCTCTACTGCCCCCCCTCCACCCAGTACAGTTAAGTTTCTTAGCCCAGGCTTGTTGCTTTCTGACATCTTATGGAAAGGGGTTCATATGTTTCAGGAATACTCACTTTCTTTTGTTCGCCCTTGTCTGGCAAGCTGTAATGTTTTGCTTATGAATATTGATACACCAAGTGTATATTAATGACCCTGGGTGACCTTAACCCTATCCTTATTGGCTCCCTGGTGGTATCTGCATCCTCATGAATATTAGAACAGGCTCTGTAACCTCCATTACCCTAATCTTTGCTGTCTAGCCTCCCGGAAGGTCCCGTCGTCATGGTAACCCCGTTACCAAACTCCTTGGGAAGAAAAAAAATTGACCCTGGGAAAAAAAAATATATGTTGAAAAATCATTCAAATGATTTTATCCACAGTTGCTGGTGGTTCTCAGTGCTGAGAGAAAGGCTTGGGGAAAGCTGGTGGATTTTGTTGCATTAAAGCTCCTTGGTTTTTCAGTGTTATTATGATTTTCTTCAGTCATTGCCAAGGCAGTGAGTTACCCCTTGCTGAGAGCGTTGAAGTCTATTTGGTATTTTGAATAGGCTGTTCCCTTTGTACTTAGCTGGTAAATAGAATTGAGAGTGCTCACTTGTGATAAGGAGGCGTCAGAATGAGTGTATAGTGTAGTAGTCTGGCTCACTTTGTAATCCAGGGGACAGGTGACTGCTGACTTGTTGATTTACAACGTCAAGGCTGTTCAAATTAATGCCTCCTAGATTGTCATTTAAGGATGCGCTCTCAAACTTTTGTATAATTTTTGCTAGCAGTTTTGAAATTGGTTCTCAAGTGCCTAAAGTGTTCCCCGTTTTTTTTCTGTGTACTCAGTCATCAAATTGTGTACTACGTCATCATTTGGTATGATATGTTACGTCCCGCAATTTTGTAAAAAAATAAGTAATCCTACTATATGTTACAGATTTCTTGTGCTTAAGATCCTGGAGTTTATCTTTAATGACAAAATCCAGTCCTTTCCTGGGTAATGTTCATTAGGGAACACTGTAGTAAAACATTGTGCAACAGAAAAAGCTAAAACAAGTGTTTTCATATTGGATAATTTCAGGTAGCACCTCCCCGTTTCCCTCCGTTTATGATCCAATGAACGTGACCCTGGTTTGTCCACAGCTCTGACCATGATGATCCCTTCCTCCTCTCTTTTCCTCTCACCATATGTCTCTTCTTCTTCTCTCCTGTAGATGTGGACAGCGTCGAGGAGGGTGGGCCCGACGGGGTCTGCTGTCCCGTGGAGGACGACGGCGGCTGCGTTGGCGGCGGTGGCTGGTACGGGAACGCCTCCGACACGCGCTCCGAGTCGT
>NC_088232.1:1077500-1085000 GCF_036934945.1 Oncorhynchus masou masou | reverse complement strand
CCAGACAGAAAAAACATGCCCTTGGTTATTGATTGTTTTGTTTTGTTTTATTGCAGTTGGCTGGTCTGGTATGAAATTGTTATACATTTAGCCTATATTTAGTGTTACATAAATCTGTGTAATTCTACATAGTTTAGGCATTTCTTGATAATTGATCTTGATTGCCCTGGAGAGAGAGCGATAATCTGCTATCTGACGTACTGACCAGTTAAACGCTGTTCCATCTTTTTTCTTTCTCCTCCCATCTCTTCCCCTACATTCTCCAATGAGCAAGGAGTCCACGGTTATCTTCTCTCTTCTTCTCCCCCTCTCTTTCTCCTCCCCCTCTCTTCTCTCCCTCGCTCCAGTCGGTTGGGCCGCAGATGGCGGTTTATTGTTGCAAATAGGCAGTCTCGAGGTTTTACACCCGGGGTCAATGAATGGCTGAGCGCGGTAATTTCACCAAACACTGATTACCAGATGTTTTCCAAGGAACAGGAGGAGAATACTTATGAAGCCATCGATGACAGGCCCGTGGTGAATTTGTAATGCAATCATGCCGTGTCCTAATAAGCCCAATTAAACGGCGCAATAGCGTCCGGAAATGAAGCCAACAACAATAATCGAGATAATAAAACATCCTTGAGTTTGACTTATTTTGTTCGCAGACGCACAGCAGGCTTTGTTGAGCGTTCTCAGCTTGAGGTGTCTAGAGGTCGTGTCTCACCTCGTAGAGGTGTGGGGATAGTGACAAAGTCAGTAACCTTAGAGAGGCTCCATAGTCCGTAACTCCTCTCTGGTAAGGAAGAAATGGACTAGTGATTGGGGGGGATCGATAGTTGCATATCGCAATACTATTTTTGGACGATATTGTATGGATTTGTTTAAAAACAATCCAGGTAGTGTTAGCTAGCGCTAGTCGACTGTACCTGCGCCATAACTAACGTATTTCTGATCCTATAGCTTGTTCTCCATCTTCTTTTTAAATAGGGAGCCAAGATGTTTTCAGCACTTTTATTTTCCTGACTGATCAAGACTCGTGTTCTCATGGCTCTCTCTCTTGTCTCTCTGCAGCAGACATATGGTGAGCAATATGTTTGGAACATCAAATCGCAGTAAAACTGCAGTATATGGAATCGCAATACATATAGAATGGTGAGAATCGTAATGCACATCGTATCGGCACCTTTGTATCGTGATAATATCGTTTGGTGAAGTCCCAAGCAATTCCCAGCTCGAGAAATGGACCTGTTCCAATACTTCAGAAATGTATCCCTCACCTTCCTAGGTTCCTTCTTTTATTCCTTGAAGTAATCACAGATCTGACATGAGCTGAATTGGGGAAAGCTATAAAGTGGAAACCTTACTTACACCTTACCAGTCACTTATAGATCGGATAGGTGCACTGACATCAAGCAAACAAGGAAGGAATGATGCATTGCTTAAGTATTTGTTCAGGGGACTGTATGCTCTAAATGACTTGTATTTTTACTGAGCTGCCGTTCTCAGCCAGGTATCCCTTGGTAAATTATTATTCTGACCTCACTGGAACTCCCTGGTTAAATAAAGGTGAAATAAATAAATGTCTCATCCCCTCTTTTTCCTCTCCTCTCCCAGGTTCCCCGGGGGAGGACGGAGGGAAGCCGTTCCAGTGTCCGGTGTGTGGCCTGGTCATCAAGAGGAAGAGCTACTGGAAGAGACACATGGTGATCCACACCGGCCTGAAGAGTCACCAGTGTCCCCTGTGCCCCTTCCGCTGCGCCCGCAAAGACAATCTCAAGTCCCACATGAAGGTGAGATGATGGGAGCCTGTGATGCCTCCTTTGACCTTTGACCTGTGACCTCATCGTGTTAGCCATCCCCTGAGGTCGTAATTGTGGAAGTGGTGCTAATGCTACTAATTGCTCAAAGGAAGGGAGGTGTAAGCTCTAGTCAAAGTCACGTCTAGTGTATCGGGGTAACGTGCCTCAAATTATACTGTAGTTAGTAGACCAAAGCTAGAGGGGGTTTTAATAAGAACGAGAAGCTCCAGATGTTGAGGGAATCCTTACTGTTTTACGCTCTTATTTAATCTCTTTTACTCATTTTATTTCAATTATTTATTTGCATAGGAACAGATTCAATTAGCCCGAAACATTGACACACGTTGAATGGACAACACGGTGATGCATTGCTCAATTGTAGCATAGGCAAATTGTCAGTGTCTTGTCCTCAAATGAGCATCATTGATTTGACTGTTGTTGCCGTGACAATACGGAGGTACACCCACCACTCATCCTATCCCTGTATCCCAGGTCCACCAGCATCAGGACCGGGGCGAGACGTTCCAGTGCGAACTTTGCCCTTTCACCTCCTCGCGCCACTTCAGCCTCAAGCTCCACATGCGCTGCCACCAGCACTTCCCCCGCTCTGGGTCCGCCTCCGACGGGGTCAAGGTCAAGGAAGAGGCCACCACGGACACGGAGGGCGAGGGGTCACTCCTGGGCGACTTCAACCCCGGGGAATCCCCCCTCCAGTCGGACGCAGGGAACCAGAGCTCCCCTGGAGTCTCCAACCACCACGTCTATATAAAAGAAGAGCCCCAGGAGAGGGAGCTGTCGGTGCTGTCGCCCTTCACCCTTTGCAGGGACAGGGAGCGGGAGCGGCCTGGTAGCAGTGGCAACTCCCTGGACCTCTCTATGGGGGGAGTCGGCTTGGGGGTGGGGGTGCGGTCCAGTCCTGGTGGAGGTCCAATGGCAGCATCCCTCTTCAGCCCGGACATCACCACCAAGACAGCCACCGATCTGCTCATGAAGCTCTCAGGTAACCATGACAGCAACTCCCGTCAATAACAACACTCACTAACGGCCAGGTGTTAGACTGGTGGGCAACTTTTGATGGCCATTTCAGATGGCCATCATTTTGACTGTCTTAGCATATTTCTTGGGGTTTCGTCATGAATGTCAATGAACGTCAACTCATCAATCCAATAACCACAACACTCTTCTTTGCCTCTCCAGTAAAACTCATCAACAACAAATACGCTATCATTAGCCAGAATAACGCTAGGTATTATATCAGGTTTGTTGAGATGCATTCCACCGTGTTGTGACGATGGCAAAGGATCAGTTACTTTGAGACAATGGCTGAAGATTGATGGGGGAAGGTGTGCCCGGGGTTGGGTGCCAAGGTCGGGGTTGAGGCTGCCACTCTAACTCCTAATGCCAGCTAATTAGATTGAGATCTCCTGAACGAGGGATGCGGAAGGAGGAGAGGGACAAGGGATGGGGGAGGAGGGGGGTAGAAAACCCTCGGAACATTAGATTAATTAAAAATGTATGCATAATTCATAAATTAAGAATAATTCATAATTTGAAATGATTAGCGCCCTTAACTTCTGCTCCGTGACCCTGGCTAGGATGCGCTGTGCGATGTGCGCCGCGGAGGGACTGGACAGGCTTAGTTAACCCCTCCCCCTCCAGTTCGGCTCCGCGCCGGTGCCCCCCTGGTGCCAGTCTCACTTCACTCCCAGACTTCGCAATCAAGCCAGGAAAGTCCCAGAGGAGATGGAGCCAAGATGGCTTCTTCTCTCACAATGTCAGCCCAGTGTAGAGTGGCGGACGGGCGGCGGACATCTTAGTTCAAGGGCGGCGTCATTCATGCAGTACCGGAGGGAATTTTAAATATGGGAGGACACCCCTTTTGTTTTTAAAGAGCGGATAGTAGTGGACTTGAGTGATGTTAGAGTTAACGATGTTTTAATAGAATACTGGTCCTTTTGATTACCGAGGGCTTTCATGATCATCTCTGAGCGCGGTTTGTAAAAAAAGAGGAGGGGGGTTTTGGCCCAAAGCTTTACTCAGATCTTTTGCACTCTTTACTGGGCCGTACAGCGGACAGGGAGGGTAGAGAGGAGGAGAAAGAGAGGGGGGGTAAAGCTTCTTCTCAGGGGAACCTCGGGACTCTTTCTTTTGACCTCCCTGCCAAGAGCGATTGAGTGTGTACATGCGGCAGCTCATCTCCTGATTTACCACTGCTGTCACAGTGCCTGTCTCAATCCCACAAGGGCTGTAAAAGAGAGCGAGGGGTGGAGGATGGAGAGAGGCTGTGAGAGGTGTTGGATGGAGAGAGGGTTGTAAGAGAGAGAGAGAGAGAGAGAGAGGTGTAGGATGGAGAGAAGGGCTGTGAGAGAGAGGTGTAGGATGGAGACGGGCTGTGAGAGAGAGGTGTAGGATGGAGAGAAGGGCTGGGAGAGGGGGGTGGGGAATGGAGAGAAGGGCTGTGAGGGAGAGGGGTGTTGGATTGAGAGAAGGGCTGTAAGAGAGGGAGAGGTGTAGAATGGAGAGAAGGGCTATGAGGGAGAGGGGTGTTGGATGGAGAGAAGGGCTGTAAGAGAGGGAGAGGTGTAGAATGGAGAGAAGGGCTATGAGGGAGAGGGGTGTTGGATGGAGAGAAGGGCTATGAGGGAGAGGGGTGTAGGATGGAGAGAAGGGCTATGAGGGAGAGGGGTGTTGGATGGAGAGAAGGGCTGTGAGGGAGAGGGGTGTTGGATGGAGAGAAGGGCTATGAGGGAGAGGGGTGTTGGATGGAGAGAAGGGCTGTGAGGGAGAGGGGTGTTGGATGGAGAGAAGGGCTATGAGGGAGAGGGGTGTAGGATGGAGAGAAGGGCTATGAGGGAGAGGGGTGTAGGATGGAGAGAAGGGCTATGAGGGAGAGGGGTGTAGGATGGAGAGAAGGGCTATGAGGGAGAGGGGTGTTGGATGGAGAGAAGGGCTGTGAGGGAGAGGGGTGTTGGATGGAGAGAAGGGCTATGAGGGAGAGGGGTGTTGGATGGAGAGAAGGGCTGTGAGGGAGAGGGGTGTAGGATGGAGAGAAGGGCGATGAGGGAGAGGGGTGTAGGATGGAGAGAAGGGCTGTGAGGGAGAGGGGTGTTGGATGGAGAGAAGGGCGATGAGGGAGAGGGGTGTTGGATGGAGAGAAGGGCGATGAGGGAGAGGGGTGTTGGATTGAGGGAGAGGGGTGTTGGATGGAGAGAAGGGCTGTAAGACAGAGAGGGTGAGGGGTGGAGGATGGAGAGAAGGGCTGTAAGACAGAGAGGGTGAGGGGTGGAGGATGGAGAGAAGGGCTGTAAGACAGAGAGGGTGAGGGTGGAGGATGGAGAGAAGGGCTGTAAGACAGAGAGGGTGAGGGGTGGAGGATGGAGAGAAGGGCTGTAAGACAGAGAGGGTGAGGGGTGGAGGATGGAGAGAAGGGCTGTAAGACAGAGAGGGTGAGGGGTGGAGGATGGAGAGAAGGGCTGTAAGACAGAGAGGGTGAGAAGGGCTGTAAGACAGAGAGGGTGAGGGGTGGAGGATGGAGAGAAGGGCTGTAAGACAGAGAGGGTGAGGGGTGGAGGATGGAGAGAAGGGCTGTAAGACAGAGAGGGTGAGGGGTGGAGGATGGAGAGAAGGGCTGTAAGACAGAGAGGGTGAGGGGTGGAGGATGGAGAGAAGGGCTGTAAGACAGAGAGGGTGAGGGGTGGAGGATGGAGAGAAGGGCTGTAAGACAGAGAGGGTGAGGGGTGTTGGATGGAGAGAAGGGCTGTAAGACAGAGAGGGTGAGGGGTGGAGGATGGAGAGAAGGGCTGTAAGACAGAGAGGGTGAGGGGTGGAGGATGGAGAGAAGGGCTGTAAGACAGAGAGGGTGAGGGGTGGAGGATGGAGAGAAGGGCTGTAAGACAGAGAGGGTGAGGGGTGGAGGATGGAGAGAAGGGCTGTAAGACAGAGAGGGTGAGGGGTGGAGGATGGAGAGAAGAAAAAGGGGGGGATAAAAAGACAGAGAGGGAGAGATCATTGCATTGCTATTGAGAAAGGTCCCCGTAGGCAGACCTGGCTCTCAAGAGAAGACAGGCTGTGTGCACTCTGCCCACCAACTGAGGTGGAAACTGAGCTGCACTTCCTAACTTCCTGCCAAATGACCATATTAGAGACACATATTTCCCTCCGATTACACAGATCCACGAAGAATTTGAAAACAAATCAAATTTGGATAAACTCTCATATCTATTGTGTGGAATACCACCGTGTGCCATCACAGCAACAAGATCTGTGACCTGTTGCCACAAGAAAAGGGCCACCAGTAAATACAACCCATATTTATGTTTATTTACATTCCCTTTAGTACTTCTACTATTTCCACATCGTTACAACACTGTATATAGACATGTGACATTTGAATTGTTTGCTGTTCATTTTTGTTTATTTCAGTTTTGTATAGTATCTACTTCACTTTCTTTGGCAATGTTAACATATGTTTCTCATGCCAATAAAGCCCCTTGAATTGAATTGAACTGATAAAAAAAAAGCGAAATAAAGTGACAGACGGCAAAGGAGAGAGGAAAAGAGAGCGAGTAGGATCTGACTCCCCAGGCATCTCTTTTTTTAGGCTGCCCTGATTCTCCTCTGGGTGTTCTGACCAATCCCCTTTGATTTCTCCCCCGCACGGCAACTCTGACACAACCGACAGCCTACCCAGTGTGACCCTCCACATTCTGATTTGAAAAGGGAAAGATGAAAGTCCGCGCAGGTACTTTGAAATGCGTGGATGGGGCCCGGTTAGGACGCTACTCGCAGGACCCCTCAGACGGGTAGTAATGGCGGTCCCCGCTGCGACCCCGTTTGGAGGTGGCCATCGAGCGTGACCCCGGGCCGGGTGTGAATAATTGGCATGCCGCTGAAGCGGGGGCTTGTGGGCGGAAGTGTCGTTGGTGCTGAGGGTGTCTTATTTATGTCAGAGGCGAGAGCGAGAGAGTGAAAGAGAGAGAAAAAGAGCGAAGGCGTTGGATGCAGTGTTTGATGCAGTTGGAGTATCTTAGTGATGTAGTGTGTGTTTGTCTGTGTGCGAGTGTGCTTGTGAGTTGACACGTTTTATACCCAACCAATATGTCTACATAATATACTGTAAGATATCCAGTCACAAATTCTCTCATTCAAATATTGTTTAAGATTCATCTGACAACACCTGTTGGGGTGGGCAGACACGTTACAACCTCTTCTCAATAATGTATTTTCCTCTCGACCACGACACATGACTGACTGGCTGGCTGACTCTGTTCAACACTTCTCATATGTGACCTCTGGTCCATCCTCTCTGCTGTCAGCCCTCAGTATCTACACTACTTTATCCAGCTCAGTACACACGCGGTCAGCTATTGTTGCTGCCCTCCACTCCACCTGCCTGCCCATTGTTTGTGTGTGTGTGCAGACACTAGCCCAGCAGCCACCTCGTTCTCCTCTCCTCCTGGAGAAAACAGGAGCCAGTTGTTAGAGGGGGAGCAGGCCAGCGTGACAGAGGTGGAAAGCTAATGAAGTTATTTGACGGAAGGCCCGGCCGCGGAGCGAGAGGTGAGGCGCATTGGACAAGTGTCTGGCAGAGAGACGGATGAGGGGAGAGGAAGGAAGTGTGGCTGGAGAGGAGAGAGACCATAGTAAAGAAAGGGGCAAGGGGGAGATGGAGAGGTGGAGGCAAGGGGGAGAGGTGGAGGCAAGGGGGAGAGGTGGAGGC
>NC_088232.1:980000-1072500 GCF_036934945.1 Oncorhynchus masou masou | reverse complement strand
GTAGTAGTAGCAGCAACAGTAGTAGTAGTAGTAGTAGTAGTAGCAGCAACAGTAGTAGTAGCAGCAGCAGTAGTAGTAGTAGCAGTCGCAGTAGTAGTAGTAGCAGCAACAGTAGTAGTAGCAGCAACAGTAGTCGTAATGGCAGTAGTAGCAGTCGCAGCAGTAGTAGTAGTAGTAGCAGCAGCAACAGCAGTAGTAGTAGCAGCAACAGTAGTAGTTGCTGTAGTAGCAGCAGCAACAGTAGTAGCAGCAGCAACAGTAGTAGCAGCAGCAACAGTAGTAGCAGCAGCAACAGTAGTAGTAGCAGCAACAGTAGTAGTAGTAGCAGCAACAGTAGTAGTAGTAGCAGCAACAGTAGTAGTAGCAGCAACAGTAGTAGTAGTAGTAGTAGTAGTAGCAGCAGCAGTAGTAGCAGCAGCAGTAGTAGTAGTAGCAGCAGCAGTAGTAGTAGTAGTAGTCATAGTGGCAGCAGTAGTAGCAGTCGTAGTAGTAGTCATAGTGGCAGCAGTAGTAGCAGTCGTAGTAGCATTCGCAGTAGTAGTAGTAGCAGCAGCAACAGGAGTTGTAGCAGCAGTAGTAGTAGCGTTCGCAGCAGTAGTAGTAGTAGTAGTAGTAGTAGTAGTAGCAACAGTAGTAGTAGTAGCAACAGTAGTAGTAGTAGCAACAGTAGTAGTAGTAGTAGTAGTAGTAGCAACAGTAGTAGTAGCAGTGGTAGTAGTAGTAGCAACAGTAGTCATAGTAGCAACAGTAGTAGTAGTAGTAGCAACAGTAGTCATAGTAGCAGTAGTCGTAGTGGTAGCAGTAGTGGTAGTAGTAGCAGCATCAGTAGCAGCAGTAGTAGCAGCAGTAGTAGCAGCAGCAGTCCTGTGTGGCTCAGTTGGTAAGAGCGTGGCTCTAGCAATGTCAGCGTCATTGGTTAGATTCCTGCAGGGAAAAAGCATCTGGTAAGTGGAATAGATAGGGTACACTTGTGTGTTTTTTGTGTTACTTGAGTTCCCGACTGGAGAAATAAAAAAACATCACATTAGGGTACTAAATAATTGAGTGATTTCCGTAACTCAGATTGGGAGAGTTTAAATACGATGCTATTTATAGGGCCCAAAAAGGTCATTGTAGTGGAGGGACTTCGTGTTTGTAAGCACCGCGCCCACTGCGTCTTGAGGGTTGTTTTTGTTCCGGTGGAGTACCGTTGGAGGGGTGTGTGTGCGTGCGTGCGCAAGTCATCTGTAATAGAGTTTGTGTGTGTGTGTGTGTGTGTGTGCGTAGGCCTTGCCAGGGCCACAGTGAGGCGTGCTGTCCCTGTCTGATCCAACATGGCCTCAACACACCTAATTAGAGGACGTCCTTCCAGGTGCTGACCAGGTTATACTTAGCCTGCCCGCTGACATCCGACACACACACACACACACACTCACACACACTCTACCATCGAGCCTGCCCGCTGACATCTGACTGTGTGACATTTCCAGCTGGTGGTGCTGCCGCGACCCCTAACCCCTTGACGTGAAAGTCACTGTCCCCCATTCGCAGGCCTCCCACTAGGCCTCACTCCCCCCCCTACCAGCCTCCACCAGCACAGCCCAGTGGCATAGCATGGGCAGTTTAAGTCCACCCACTGGGCGGTTCTGCCAGTATGGCTTCTGTCCTTCCTTACCTGAGCTCTCTGTCCCCCTCTGTCCCTCCGGTGTGCATCATCATTAATCAAATGGCCGGAGCTGCCGCAGATTTATGACACGGGCAGGAGGGTTGGCCCCGCGGCAGGCCTATGTCGTCCAGAGATGTTAGGTGTGACGGGAGAGGGTGAGATGGGGTGAGTGAAGAGCAGGTGGGGGGGGGGGGGTGAGCAGGGGAGCGGATCTATAGTGGGGCCTGAAGAAACGGGACAGCCGTCGACCCAAGAGTGATAACAGACCCAAGTGTGTGTGAGAGAGAGAGCAGTGAGAGACAGAGAGTAAGAGAACCTTCATCACAAAGCATTGAGGCACCGTGGTCTCTGTGGTTTCTTGGCGGCGATCAGAAGTTGCTCCATGTCTAATTATTCATCTAAGGCGGGATTAGATGTGACCCAGTTTCCCTACAAACACATATATATATATATATATATATATATACACACACCTAAGTGTATCTGCACTCTGCAGATAATATTTAGTTTCATTATTATCTGTGTATTAACATGCCTAACTTAACTCAATGCCTTTTTGGTGTGTGTGTGTGAAATAAAGATGGAGAGAAAGAGAAGAGGAGGAGTGGATTTGGTTAGAGATGCCCTGCAGACCTGGACAGAGTGAGAGAGTCAGTCATTAGGTGCTACCATCTGTGCTGGCACACTGTGCTCCAGGATCCTAGGATTCACTGTTCACTGATGGTCCAGACCAGGGACTTTTAGTTCTCTCTCTAAATAACAGACCGCTTACAAAACCTACTCACATCCTCAATCTGATCGACTCCCTCTCTCTCACATGTTACTGGTCAGTGTATGTGTGACTATGTTCCTGTGTGACTTTGTGTGTGTGTGTGTGTGGTTTGAGGTACACACTAAGAACACAGAAGACAGTAGAATGCAGACACACGGCCACGTGTTGTGCCATGTGACCAGCGTTATGTTATTGTTGGGTTTATGTGATCAACTGTCACATGGAGAAAACCCCAGTTGAACCCTGCTCTTCTGCCACAGTCCACACTGTATCGTTCCACAAATAGTTGAGGATCTCTCACACACAACCCTCCTCAACCCTCTCTGTCTACCCTCTCTCTGTCCTTGTCGTCCCTCTCATTCCTCTTGACCCTCACCTCTCTCACCAATCTGGCTCTACTCCCTCTCACTTTTCCATCCCACCTCTTCCTCTCTCTCCTCTTTCATTTGTCCTCTTCCCCTCTCCTCACCTTTTCCTCCTCTCCAACCTTCTCGCTATCCTCTAACCCCCCCCCGCCCTCTCTCTAACCCTCCCCTCTCTCTCTAAACCTCCCCCCCCTCTCTCTCTGTATAGCGGCCAACCAGAAGGAAGCCCTGAAGGCTCCACAGTCCTTCCATTTGAAGCAGGAACCCCGGGCAGAGGAAGAAGAGGTGCGGAGGAGCCCCCGGAGCCAGCCCAGCTACTCCTCCTTCTACCAGGAGCAGGGTGCGACACTGGGGGCCACAGGGCCAGCAGAGGTCACAGCAGACAGTGGAGGCCACAGGGGGACACTAAAGGGACGGGAGGGAAGCCCCATTGGAAACAAGAACAGTCTCCTCAGCCAGGACATCAACTTCAAGGTGGCGTCGGAGCTGCTGATGAAGCTATCAGGTAAGGTAATGGGCTGTGGGTTGAGGGGGGAGGTATTTGGTGTGTGTGTGTTCCGGGTTAGAAGTGATGTTTTTTGACAGCACAATTGACACATTCACAGCCAATTTTATCATAAAAAATAATTAGAACATAGTTGATGTTTCTCTATATAGGATAGTGCAAGTAGAGATTGAATTCAAATGAGCTCCACAAACCTTAACTTGACCTATGTACTGACAAGGCGTGCAAGTATTTTAAAACTCTACTCAGTGATCTCACACATCTGAGTATATAATTCACCCATGTTGATCTGGAGATTGCAGTGAAAGGGTAGTGACTGGGTCAACATGGTTACAGTTAGTGCCTTAAATCAGCCAATAGGAATGAATCAGTAGAGAGGTCAAAGGTGACCCAGGTCCCTGCCATGTAATGACATGGGTAAAAACCATTGTACTGTGAAATGTTTATATCTCTTACACTGAGACTCAAAGCTCTCTATTTTGGCACCAAAGCCTTTGTGTCCTCCCATGGTAATATCCAGGTCAAAGTCCTCTCTCAACACCTCTGTTGTTCTCTTTCTCTCCCTCATGCGTATTCCTCTCCACTTCCTTCTGTTTTTCTTTTCTTTCTTTTTTCTCCTGGTTTCTGTTCTCTCTCTTTCCCTCCTCCTCCTCAAAGTTTTTTGGGTGGAAGATGGGCAGAAGGGTCAATTATTTTCCATGTTCAGTCAATATCCTTTTCCCGTCCAGCGGTCCCCCGTCCGAAACAAACCAATCGATGGCTGCTGGGTCCATCTCCAACGGTGCGCTACAGTGAACCTCAAACCTGGCCCCCCTCTCACCCTCGCCCCTCTCTATGAAAACAGAGATGACGGAGGGAAGAAAGAACACCCTGTCCTAAACCGTCTTCTAGTTTTAGCATGTTCTCTGTTATTTCTGCTGCAGTACAGGTTATGTCATACGAGAGGCCCCTCTCACCCTCGACTATATGAGACAGAGATAGTGAAAGGATGGAAGGACTGAAAAGAACACCCTGTCCTGAACCGTGTGCTAGATTTAGCATGTTTCATGTTATTCGCTGCTACGTAATTACAGTGTGTTATCACGAAAGTGCAGCCTATCAGCTTATTTCATTTTCAGCTGAAAGTGTGGTCAAGTGTGTGTCTGTGTGTAGCTTGTAGGTTGTGTGTGCTGTAGGTGTTGATGGTGGGTGGGTGTTACCGTGTGTGTGTGATCTCTTGATTTAATTTAATTCCATGCTCCGAGGGAACATTACTGTGTGTGTGTGTGTGTGTGTGTGTGTGTGTGTGTGTGTGTGTGTTTGCTGCGGGGTGTGTAGTGTAACACAGCAGTTGATAACAGTACAGTGATCTCTCAGCTTCATGGCCCCTCATTTCATCCTGTACCCTCACACACCAGCTGCCATTGTTCTGTTCTCTTGTTCTCTCTGGGTCGCCCTGTGTCTACAGTGAGTCATAGTCACTGCCTGGGAGCGCTGCTACACTATACACTACATTACACTATACACCACACACGCACTATACATTATGTGTGTTTGTGTGTGTATCTGTGTGTGTGTGCGTGCGCGACAGAGATGGTGAGTGTGAGAGAGAGAGAGAGTTGAACAGAGAGGAGGTGGGAAGTCTCTGAGTGATTCCTCCACTACTGCTGCTTGTCCTTTGTTCTTTTTTCCTCACCATCATTCCCCACCTATGGGCCGACATGCTCACCACACCACCACATCCTCCTTTAGCATCCGCTAGCATTCAGAGCGCAAGCCGTTAGCCTGTCAGTGTAGTTTAACATTGGCCAGTTAGCCTGTTAGCCTTTGTAATTTAGCAGCATGCGCCGAGACAAATTTAAGGATTCTAGCTTTAAATACTTCAAATATCTTTCATTGTGCTCACCCCCTGGAGCTTAGTAGAGCGAGTAGTGCCGTTGTCCATTGCCATGACAACAGCAGCAGGGTCATCTGAGGGAGTAGGAGAGAAGGTTGTCTGGTGTGATGGCTGTGACAGTGAGTCTGGCCACTCAGTCAAATGGCCTTGAGGTTAGAGAGAGGAACGGGGGAGGAGGAGGGGGGAGGCCAGGGGGAAGGTAAACTCCGTATGAGTCATCTACGTCACACGGCCACGAGGTTTCACGGACGTCTACTCCGTCACCTCTGACCCCTTGCCGAGGTCAACTCCGGCGCAGGGAGGCATGCTGTTGGCTGAAAGTCACATGGGTGCGATTGAGCACAGATTGAAAAAAACCCTGGAGATCTTACAATAAACTGGTTAAATGGATTGTAACCAGAGAGGCTCCTCCTTAAACCCACTAATATGGAATAGGCTAGATGAAATTAAATGGCCGGACTAGCTCCTTTTCAGTTGACCAAGGCAACCATCAGGAGAGCAAGGAGGACTGGCATCAAAACTGGCCATTGTGTACTGTAATGTGTTGCATCACTGCTATAACTAGGTCACTTCTGTTTCTCTCTGTTTTTGTTCTTTCTCTCTCTCTCCTTATCAAATGACGGTGGTGGCGGTAGCGCCCTCTCTCCACCCCCTACATCTGTTTTAAAACATGCTGTTAGCACGGTTAGCGTCTAGGGGCTAATTACAGGAGGGCTAAACAGTCCCCTGCGCTGCTGGCTAACGCCTGCTAGTGCCTGTTAGCAGATGGGTACTGGTATAGAGGGTATAGAAGGACATCAGGGGACTGGGAGGAGGGGGGGTATGGGGGGGTACAGTGCCTTGAGTGATACCCTTTGTCCCAGGCAGGCAGGCTGGCAAAGTGTAGGTGATGATGTCCCTGCCACCCACTGTCCCTGGTTCCATCTTCCCACTACCCCCCACCATGGGTGTGAAGTCACACGTGTCTCCTAGCAGTGAGCCTATTTCCGTCCCAATATACCACCCTCCGTTTCGTCTTTCGTCACCCTCAGCGCCCTTGCTAATTAAGACGAGTGTACCTGACATGGCGTCCCAGTTGGGGTCGTGTAGTTAAAGTGATGTGGGCTGTAGTAGAACCTGATGACGGCTTGTCAAAGAGATTGGGCTAGAGGATACACTCTCACACACATATACAGACCAGAATAGGAAAAAGCAGGGGCGTAACGTTCACTGGGAAAGGCATTCCAGGATTAGTTGATGAGAGAATGCCAAGAGTGTGCAAAGCTGTCATCAAGGCAAAGGGTGGCTACTTTGAAGAATCTCAAATATAAAATATATTTAGATTTGTTTCACACTTTTTTGGTTACTACATGATTCCATAGCTTGTGTGTGTGTGTGTATGTATATATGTATATGTGTATATAATATATATATATCTCTCTCTCACACACACACAATTGAAGTCGGATGTTCACATACACCTTAGCCAAATACATTTAAACTCAGTTTTTCATAATTGCTGACATTTAATCCTAGTAAAAATTCCCAATTTTAGGTCAGTTAGGATCACCACTTTATTTTAAGAATGTGAAATGTCAGAATAATAGTAGAGAGAATTGATTAATTTCAGCTTTTATTTCTTTCATCACATTCCCAGTGGGTTATAAGTTTAAATACACTCAATTAGTATTTGGTAGCATTGCCTTTAAATTGTTGAACATGGGTCAAACGTTTCAGGTAGCCTTCCACATGTTTCCCATAATAAGTTGGGTGCATTTTGCCCCATTCCTCCTGACAGAACTGGTGTAACTGAGTCAGGTTTGTAGACCTCCTTGCTCGCACCCACTTTCAGCTCTGCCCACAAATTTTCTATAGGATTGACTTCAGGGCCTTGTGATGGCCATTCCAATACCTTGACTTTGTTGTCCTTAAGCCATTTTGCCACAACTTTGGAAGTATGCTTGGGGTCGTTGTCCATTTGGAAGACCCATTTGCGACCAACCTTTTTCTTCCTGACTGATGTCTTGAGATGTTGCTTCAATATATCCACATAATTTTTGTGCCTCATGATGCCATCTATTTTGTGAAGTGCACCAGTCCCTCCTGCAGCAAAGCACCCCCACAACATGATGCTGCCACCCCAGTGCTTCATGGTTGGGATGGTGTTCTTCCTCCCCCTTTTTCCTCCAAACATAACAATGGTCATTATAGCCAAACAGTTCTATTTTGTTTCATCAGACCAGAGGACATTTGTCCAAAAAGTACGATCTTTGTCCCCATGTGCAGTTGCAAACCGTAGTCTCGCATTTTTGTGGCGGTTTTGGAGCAGTGGCTTCTTCCTTGCTGAGCAGCCTTTCCGGTTATGTCGATATAGGACTCGTTTTATTGTGGATATAGATACCTTTGTACCCGTTTCCTCCAGCATCTTCACAAGGTCCTTTGCTGTTGTTCTGGGATTGATTTGCACTTCGCACCAAAGTACATTAATCTCTAGGAGACAGAACACGTCTCCTTCCTGAGCGGTATGACAGCTGTGTGGTCCCATTTGTGTTTATACTTGCGTGCTATTGTTTGTACAGATGAACGTGGTACCTTCAGGTTTTTGGAAATTGATCCCAAGGATGAACCTGACTTGTGGAGGTCTTTTTTCTGAAGTCTTTGCTGGTTTCTTTTGATTTTCCCATGATGTCAAAAGAGGCACTGAGTTTGAAGGTAGGCCTTGAAATACATCCACATGTACACCTCCAATTGACTCAAATGATGTCAATTAGCCTATCAGAAGCTTCTAAAGCCATGACATATTTTTTGGGAATTTTCCAAGCTGTTTAACTTCTTATGGATCCCTTCGCGAGCCAATCCCTTTAACGGGATCGAGTTGACAGCACCCAGTGAAATTGCAGCGCGCCAAATTCAAAAACAGAAATACTCATAATAAGAATTCATAAAGCATACAAGTGTTATACATCGGTTTAAAGATTCACTTCTTGTTGATCCAGCCGCAGTTTCAGATTTCAAAAAGGCTTTACGGTGAAAGCAGACCATGCAATTATCTGAGGACAGCACCCAGCATACCAACACATGAAAATCAGATTTCAACCAGGCAGGTGCTACACAAAAGTCAGAAATAACGATATAATTCATGCCTTACCTTTGAAGATCTTCTTCTGTTGGCAAAATGTCCCATAAATGTCACACATTGTATTTTTGTTAGAGAAATTGCTTCTTTATATCCCCAAAATGTCAATTTATTTGGCACGGTTGATTCAGAATAACACCGGTTCCAACTCGCCCAACATGCCTACAAAGTATCTAATAAGTTACCTGTAAACTTGGTCCAAACATTTCAAACAACATTCCTAATCCAAATGTATGTATTCTAAAACGTAAATAATTGATCAAATTTAAGACGGGAAATACTGTGCTCAATACCGGATGAAAACAAAGTGAAGCACGTTCCAGGTCACGCGCACCAAAACATTAGAGTGCACCTGGAGTGACACATGGAAATAACAGGGCTACTTCTTCATTTCTCAAAGGAAAAACATCAACCAATTTCTAAGGACTGTTGACTAGTGGAAGCCATAGGAACTGCAAGCATATTTCTATTAAAAAGGGATTGCCATAGAAAACTAATGGAAAACAGATTGAGCTCAAAAAATGTTTTCCCTAAATGGATTGGGCTCGGGGTTTCGCCTGCCAAATCAGTTCTGTTATACTCACAGACATTATTCAAACAGTTTTATTAACTTCAGAGTATTTTCTATCCAAATCTACTAATAATATGCATATCCTAGCTTCCGGGCCTGAGAAGCAGGCAGTTTACTTTGGGCACACCTTTCATCCGGACGTGAAAATACTGCCCCCTAGCCCAAAGAGGTTTTAAAGGCACAGTCAACTTAGTTTATGTAAACTTCTGACACACTGAAATTGTGATACAGTGAATTATAAGTGAAATAATCTGTCTAAACAATTGTTGGAAAAATGACTTGTTATTAATCCCATTGAGAACTTGTGGCCAATCCTCAAGCGGTGGGTGGACAAAGAAAACCCACAAATTCTAACAAACTCCAAGCAATGATTATGCAAGAATGGGCTGCCATCAGTCAGGATGTGGCCCAGAAGTTAATTGACAGCATGCCAGGGCAGGTTGCAGAAGTCTTGAAAAAGAAGGGTCAACACTGCAAATATTGATTCTTTGCATCAACTTCATGTGATTGTCAATAAAAGCCTTTGACACTTATGAAATACTTGTAATTATATTTCAGTATTCCATAGTAACATCTGACAAAAATGTCTAAAGACACTGAGGCAGCAGATTTTGTGAAAATTAAAATTTGTATCATTCTCAATTTTTGGCCACAACTGTAGATGTCTTAACCGACATGCCAAAACCTATAGTTTGTTAACAAGAAATTTGTGGAGAGGTTGAAAAACGAGTTTTAATGACTCCAACCTAAGTGTATGTAAACTTCCGACTTTGTGTGTGTTGGTGTGTGTGTGTGTGTACATACTGAACAAAAATATAAACCCAACATGTATATTGTTGGTTTCATGCGCTGAAATAAAACATTCCAGAAATGTTCCATACGCAGAAAAAGCTTCTTTCTCTCAAATGTTGTGCACAAATTGGTTTACATCCCTGTTAGTGAGTATTTCTCCTTTGCCAAGATAATCCATCCACCTGACAGGTGGCATATCAAGAAGCAGATTAAACATTATGATCATTACGCAGGTGCGACCAGCCACCAGGACAGCTGGTGCAACTGAGAAGTGTTTCTGTCTGTAATAAAACCCTTTTGTGGGGAAAAACTCATTCTGATAGGCTTTGCCTGGCTCCCCAGTCAGTGTGCCTGGCTCCCAAGTGGGTTGGCCTATACCCTTCCAGGCCCACCCATGGCTGTGCCCCTGCCCAGTCATGTGAAATCCATCGATTAGGACCTAATGAATTTATTTCAGTGGACTGATTTCCTTAAATGAACTGTAACTCAGTAGAAATCGTTGAAATTGTTGCATGTTCCGTTTATATTTTTGTTCAGTATAGTTTAAACCGAGCACTGACAATCAATTGTCCACACGTACTGCATAACAATAATTGATTGGATTTATGAAGTGCAGGAATACATGTTAATGTAGCCCAAGTGTTGGGTGGTAGGACATGACCCTGCCGTTTCATTTAATCACCACTGCACTTCTGTATCCTGATGCTAAGCCTGTTCCACTCTGCCTCAGTGCCCTGGCCATGCCCTCTCTGTGCCCTCCTCCCTCCCTTTCTCCTTCATTTCCTTCCTCCCTGGTAGATCTAGTCTTACAGTGGCACTGATATCTTTAGGCACTCTTCCCTTAGGGGACTATTGGGTCTTTGAACCCCCACCCTCCCTCTCTCTCTAACAAACACACCACTCTCCGTTAGTCTCAGTGCAAGTGTTGCATCATCACTGTACTGAATTATTAAACGCTACAGTACCATCCGATCTGGGAACAGATGTAGCAGCAGTATCGCCCCACCCGCTCCTGGCTGAATAAGAGGTAACTGGTCTAAGATCAGTCTCTGTCTGCTGCTGCTGTTTCGCTCCCCAGCTGACATGTTGTCTTCCACCACTGCATCATTTTGAAGCAGCTGAACTCTTCACCCCTTTCTGAGCAGGTCGACCAGAGAGGGAGAGCGAGGGGATGAGGAGGGAGGATGTAATTTTATGACTCCTCCTCTTATCCGTCTCCTTCTCTCGCTCACTCATCTTTCTTCCTTCTCTCTCACCCTCAGGGTGTTCCTCTCCCTGGCACTCTCCTTTTTAAAAATGTTTTATCCTCTCCTCCCTTCCTCCCTGACGGCATCCATGTGTCTCTCCCAGCTCATCTCTGTATTCCCCCTCTGTCGATGCATCAAAGGTATACCTCGCGGTATGATACGGTAGCTTTACATGTGTTGAATCGGTAATGGTGTGGCTGCCTGGCTGTTCGCTGTAGAGCTTTACTGCTTGTCCTCTCCTCACCTATGTACACGCACACAGTCAGACTGTACGTTCTGATTGGAGCAGACAACGAAGGTCAAAGGTGAACAGCGAAACAGCAGCGCAGTCATTTTCACTCTCTCAAAAATGAATAATGCATTGTCAAGTAAAAGCAGACATGTATTTGTCCGATAAAATGTGATATGTACCGTGTGTTAATATAACCTGATATAGAGAGAAGATTACAGTATACTAGATAGCATATGGCTGTCTCTAAAGATACAGAATATATTAGCATGTAGCCTAAACACAATCCTCACAATGTCAACATAATATACATTGGACTATGTATAGTCTACCTGTGTCATACAATGATCGGATAAGGTATGTGACAAAGTCAAGTAAACGTGATATCGACATTAGACCAGGGTTTTCCAAACCTGTTCCTGGAGAGCTACCGTCCTGTAGGTTTTCACTCCAACCCTAATCTAGCGCTCCTGATTCTAATAAATATCTGGTTGATAAACTCAATCAGGTTAGTTACAACTGGGGTTGGAGGGGAAACCTACAGGTCGATAGCCCTCCAGGAACAGGGTTGGAGTTAACCTACAGGAGGGTAGCTCTCCAGGAGCAGGGTTGGAGTTAACCTACAGGAGGGTAGCTCTCCAGGAACAGGGTTGGAGTTAACCTACAGGAGGGTAGCTCTCCAGGAACAGGGTTGGAGTTAACCTACAGGAGGGTAGCTCTCCAGGGACAGGGTTGGAGTTAACCTACAGGAGGGGAGCTCTCCAGGAACAGGGTTGGAGTTAGTCTACAGGAGGGTAGCTCTCCAGGAACATGGTTGGAGTTAATCTACAGGAGGGTAGCTCTCCAGGAACAGGGTTGGAGGGAAAACCTACAGGAGGGTGGCTCTCCAGGAACAAGGTTGGAGTTAACCTACAGGAGGGTATCTCTCCAGGAGCAGGGTTGGAGTTAACCTACAGGAGGGTATCTCTCCAGGAGCAGAGTTGGAGAACCCTGCATTAGACCATACATAGCCTGCCTGTGTACATTGAGATCATGACAGTGTATGGTACCATACAACCACCGTATATGATCAGTCAGAGCTGTGCAAGTGAGAGATTCTACACGACAGTACAGAGGAAGTGGGCGTTATCAGGTCACAACCCCTCTACTTGCAGTTAGAGGTGAACTGGTGTTGTGTTCGACTGCTCCTACACTAGAGGGGATGATACACACACACACACACACACTTAGGAACAGGATTCATCTTTTTATGGCACCAGAACATAATGTCATAGCCCTGGACATACAGTGGCGTGTGTGTGTTTTATTGTGCTAGATAGGTAAGTGAAGGCCATGCAATTTCACACAAAAAAAGACCACTCAGACCCCCCTACTTTGATGTGTTTTCACTGTGAGAGTGTGTCTATCTACTTTCTGAGCGTGTGTGTGTGGACAAAATGTTTGTGTGTGTGTGTGACCATCTGACCGCTCAATGAATCTCAGCTGTGACGCAAGTGTGCTTATCCCAGCTCTCTCTCTTGGTGTGTGTGTGTGTGGCGCTCAGCAGTCCGCTCAGCCCCTGATGGCAGGGGTGGTGAACCACAGACGGGAGCGTGCGTGAGACTGCCTGTCCCTTGGTTGACCCCGGCCTCGCAGTGCTCTCTACCCCCTTCCTCCACGACCGCTCTGCTCTTGCCAGGCTCTGGGCACCTGATTAAGGGATTAGTCGGCCGATGGTTGTCAGTTGTGTCTCCAGACGGGGGGGGGTGACGTGGGGTCGGCTAGGCTACCACCGCCCCCGAAACCTGGGTCCGGAAAGAGAACGCACTCAGATGGACGCACACACGTACATCATGTAAACACACAGGCACACTGGGCTGACCGCACGCACACACACACACACACACACACACTAGTGCTCAAGCATGCACCTGGGTAAGCATTTCACTGTTGGTCCACACCTGTTGTTTACGAAGCATGTGGCAAATAAAATGTGCTTTGATGCACACACACACACTGGCGCACTCGCACATACTTTCAACTCCGAATGTAAACGCACCACTCAGGCTTGTACCTCACCACACACACACACTGTAGGTCGGGTTCAGACAACGGTGACTAGCCTCGCCCCTCCCTGGCTCAGCCATCCAGGAGAGGAGAGGTCACAGAGAGGGCAGGGTCATCACTGGGTTACTACTGCCTCGCTGCCTCCTCACCCTTCCCTGCCTCTCTCCATCTATCGCTCTCTTTCTCCTACACTGCTGACCTCAGCCTACCCTCTCACCCCTCCCTCCTTCCCCCCTCTCTCACTCTTTCTCTCTCCCCCTTCCATCTATCTCTCTCCCATCTCTCTCCTGTACTCCTGACCTCCCCCTCCCACCTCTTCCCCCTCGCTACTGGCCCAATTGCATATATCCATAATCACCATGAGCATCCGTGTCAGCATGGCTGGAGCTCCCTGCTGCTCCTCACCACACACACACACTTACACACACACACACACACACACACACACACACACACACACACACACACACACACACACACACACACACACACACAACCTGGATGAGACAGTCGAAATCTGTTACCTCAGAGATCCTGATGCCGTGTACTGCCGGCCACCGGGACTATTTTTAGCGTCTGCTATTTGGCTAACCTCTTGAACACTGTCTGATAACCAGAGCGATGGGGAGGTTTTTCCTCCGTTAGGGATTCTCTAACCAACGTTGTTGTTTTATTTCAACCCTGATTTTTCAAATCTACTAAGAGATGCCCTGATTTACAATAATCTAGATATGAAAAGACAACGACCGCTGTTGAATCAGAAGTGTTATTTTGTTTGACGGCAGCTGAAGCAAAGGGTTTTCAAGGAGGCGTTTGAGTTCACAACATCGTAACACCCACCCGTCAAAATCCCCATAGGGCTGGAATGAGGTTACTGTTGTACTGTTTCATATTTAATGGTGGTAGCATATTTTCTGTTTTGTGTGCTCCACTGAGCCACACACACACACCATACGCTATCCTGTTTTTCAACCACTCCACAAATTTCTTGTCCTAACCAACTTGCCAAAACTATAGTTTGTTAACATCTACTTTATGCATGACACAAGTCATTTTTCCATCAATTGTTTACAGACAGATTATTTCACTTATAATTCACTGTATCACAATTCCAGTGGGTCAGAAGTTTACATACACTAAGTTGACAGCGCCTTTAAACAGCTTGTGTACCTGTGGATGTATTTCAAGGCCTACCTTCAAACTCAGTGCCTCTTTGCTTGACATCATGGGAAAAGGTAAAGAAATCAGCCAAGACCTCAAAAAAATGTTTGTAGACCTCCACAAGTCCAGTTCATCCTTGGGAGCAATTTCTAAACATCTGAAGGTACCACGTTCATCTGTACAAACAATAGCACGCAAGTATAAACACCATGGGACCAAACAGCCGTCATACCGCTCAGATAGGAGACGCGTTCTGTCTCCTAGAGATGAACGCACTTTGGTGCAAAAAGTACAAATCTATCCCAGAACAACAGTAAAGGACCTTGTGAAGATGCTGGAGGAAACTGGTTCAAAAGTATCTATCTCCACAGTAAAATGAGTCCTGTATCGTCACAACCTGAAAGACTGCTCAGCAAGGAAGAAGCCACTGCTCCAAAACCGCCATAAAAAAGCAAGACTACGGTTTTGCAACTGCACATGGGGACAAAGATCATACTTTTTGGAGAAATGTCCTCTGGTCTGATGAAACAAAAATAGAACTGTTTGGGCATAATGACTATCGTTATATTTGGAGGGGAAAGGGGAAGGCTTGCAAGCCAAAGAACACCATCCCAAACGTGAAGCACGGGGTGGCAGCATCATGTTGTGGGGGTGCTTTGCTGCAGGAGGGACTGGTGCACTTCACAAAATAGATGGCATCATGAAGAACAAAAATTATGTGGATATATTGAAGCAACATCTCAAGACATCAGTCAGGAAGAAAAAGGTTGGTCGCAAATGGGTCTTCCTAATGGACAATGATCCCAAGCATACTTCCAAAGTTGTGGCAAAATGGCTTAAGGACAACAAAGTCAAGGTATTGGAGTGGCCATCACAAAGCCCTGACCTCAATCATATAGACAATTTGTGGGCAGAACTGAAGAAGTGTGTGCGAGCAAGGAGGCCGACAAACCTGACTCAGTTACACCAGTTCTGTCAGGAGGAATGGGCCAAAACTTATTATGGGAAGCTTGTGGAAGGCTACCTGAAACATTTGACCCAAGTTCAACAATTTAAAGGCAATGCTACCAAATACTAATTGAGTGTATGTAAACTTTTGACCCACTGGGAATGTGATGAAAGAAATCAAATCTGATATTAATCATTCTCTCTACTATTTTGACATTTCATATTCTTAAAATAAAGTGGTGATCCTAACTGACCCCAGACAGGGCATTTTTACTAGAATTAAATGTCAGGAATTGTGAAAAACTGAGTTTAAATGTATTTGGCTAAGGTGTATGTAAACTTACAACTTCAACTGTATATATAACACCCACACACACACCAGTGAACTTGTGCCGGCTGCCTAGCTCCCTGAGCCAGTGTGTGATCTGGTGATGCCCTCTAGCCCTACATAATCACATAACTAGACAATATCCACTCAGGAACGGAGCGCTTTAGGGGTTGAATGGATGTTATGGCTTTATTAAACATTTTGGGAATTCCAACCATTTTCATTTGGATTCAGACTCGTATTATTTTGAGGAGGTTAAGTGAGGACAGTCCGGAGTTTAGAGTGCTCCTGATGGATGGAGATTGAAGTACGAATGGAATGAGAGATCTTGTCTGATTAAATGTACAGAATGTCCTCAGGGTATGTTAAAGGCATTAACAAGGTTTTTTTTTTAGGTTATTTCTCTTTGAACATCCATGAGGTAATATGAAGTCTATGTAGGGTTTGTATGATAAATTAACTTAGCTATCTATATTTTGTGAATGAGACACATCCATGCATCATCTGTAAAATGCAGAAATTAGGACATTACCGGGAATCAAATCCACTTACTAGTCAGCTTTGAGGAAAGCCAGTGGAGTTGTATACGATATAAATATATTATAACCTTTTGGATAAAACAGAACTGGCTTTTCTCAAACTATAAGGCAAATTACTTCCCTCACTACCCAGGTTAAAGCCATGATCCCTTTTTCCCGTGTTTATCAAGAATGGTCCCCCACCCAAAGGACATCCAGCCAACTTAACTCAACGGTGGGAAGCATTGGAGTCAGCATCCCTGTGGAACGCTTTTGACACCATGTCCTGATGAATTGAGGCTGTTTTCAGGGGAAAGGGGAGTGCAACTCAATATTAGGAAGGTGTTCCTAATGTTTGGTGTACTCAGTGTAGATAGGAGTTGTCTCAGGAACTCATAGATTCAACCCTGTCACTCACTGTCCCTCTCGTCCAATCCCCTACCCCAGAAAGCAACAAGGACGCCGCCCACTACCAGAAGGTGATGGTGAAGGCGGAGCCTATGGAGGTGGACCCGGCCAGCGACCCAGCCCCGCCCTCTTCTCACCTGCTGGCCTTCAGCACTTTAGGGCCGTGTGAGAAGAGCGAGCCAATGGTCAGCCTCCCTGAGGCGTTGTCCCGCCCCCAGAAGCAAGACCTCTTCTCTCAGGACATATCAGTGAAAATGGCCTCCGAGCTCCTCTTCCAACTCTCAGGTTAGCAATGTTCTCTCTGATACACAACACACATACGACACACACAATCTCTCAAACATACACACACACACACACACACGTACCCTCACACACCTCCCTGACTACATTCACACACACCTCTCTCTGGTACCTCAGTGGTCAGTGTCAACCTTGAAATGTGGTGTGATACTTAGCCATAAAACCTATATGTTTCTCTTCCATCCTCTGGAGGCTCTGCGGTTAGGGGACACTATATATTACCTGTAATGTGCTCTGTAGGTTTTATACACACTTCTTCCCTGCTTGGCTGTGATCATGACATTGAGGCGGCTGTTTGTATTGCAGCTGTTTGTATTGCCTGATGGCAGAGCACTGAAGTGGAGCTGCATACACTTCAGGGGTTGTGGGGGTGGGTGGGGTACAGAAGACCCAGGCCATGCCCCCCAGCTCTATCCCCCCAGCTCTGATTGCTATGCCTAAATGCCTTATACAGTAGCACCTCTGAAATGGTGGCAAAAAAAATCTCTCCTGCGAGAGAGATGCACACAACTATGAGAACGCAAGTACACACACACACACACACACACACACACACACACACATACGCATGCAGACACACACACACATACACACACAGATACGCACGCAGACACACATAAGCCCCCATGGGGAGCAGTGTCTACAAAGTGCCTGTCTTCCCCCACGTCCCTCCCTCCCTGCTCCCTCCCTGCTCTCCTTCTCTATCCCTCCTTCTCTCTTTCTTCCTCGACTCCTTTTCAAACATGTCGGCTCAAGCACACTTGGCTGCACACACTAGCCCCCCCCCCCCCCCATTTCTCCCGTGTGGCATCACCATGGCAACGTGGAGAGACCTCTGTCCTTGGCGAACCGTTTGACGGAGAGGGGTGTTAGGGAGTGGGGGGCGAGGAGGGGTTGGGGGGGCAGCTACTAGAGCAGTGCCACCCAGGGAGAAAGAGGCTGCTATAATGAGGTCATCACTAGTAGGCTGCTGAAGCCAAAGGACAACCATATACCTTCCCTGGGTTTTATTACTCTGACCATAGAATTAGGAATTTGAATACTAGAATGGACATGAAAGTTCTTATGACAGCATAAAATGTCAGCCATTTTGGTCAGGCAGTTGGTCAACCAGTGTGCCGTGATGAGATATTGTGTAAAACAATAATTTTGAAGATTGTCTGCACAGTATGTTTGTTAGCCAGTTTAAGTGGAATGATTCCAATAATTCTTTTAAAACTTCTAATTTTTCAAACCAATATGCCAACAATGCAGTCAATCCACAGCCACTGGCTGAAATCAGTTGATAGGATTTAGACAAGTTGTAAATGCAGCAAGCTCTGATATTGTATCATATTATAAACACTCACAGCTTTCCAAGAAAACAAACCGAGAGACATTTATGGTCCGTTTACATATATTTCATAGGCTATTTATACAGTCTAAAACCTGTACAAACTTTATAATTATATGAGATTATTTTAGGTTAAAAAAATAATAATCACATGCCTTACTTTTATTTTTCTGCATAAGTGAAATCAGGAAATGCGTCACCTATGCCTCTACTACCATTAATTCCAATTAGACTGGTTTGGATTTCTCCCTGGCCACAATGGCTGCCATTTTCATACCATTCTGGAACTTTGAGGGTTTATGACATAGATCATAGTCAATTACTAGAGGGGCTATTTGACTTTGACCACTTAAAACAGTATATACCAAGGCAACAGGACAACCATGCAACTTCCCTGGGTTTTTATACAGCATGTTACTTTGACCACAATTACTATACGCTACAATCTGGGATTGGTTTTTCAGCAAAATGGTTAGGGAAATGTCACGTTGAATAATCAATATGTCCTGAATAACCGCTTCGTGGTTCCATCATGATTTGTCATTGTTGTTAATGACCCTCTTTGATGTGGTGATGTTTTTTGTGTGTCTCAGAAAAGGTCAGCAAAGCCAACGACCACAAAGACAGCAACATGGTGGGCATAAGCAGGTAAGACAACAACAACAACAAAAATATGTTGTTTTGTCAGATACACTGGAATGGTGCAGTAAAAGGTGTTGTTTTACAGTGTCAGCCATAGGAGTATGGCGCACTTGGAGCAAAATCTGTCGAGGTGAAGTGCCTCGACAGATTTTCACCTTGTTGGCTCAGGTATTCAAACCAGCGACCATTCGACATGATGAACATAGTGGCTTCTTTTCCGCTTAGCTGCTATTTCTACAGTTCGCCTGTTTTGGTATATGGCTTATGGTTTAGCATTGAGATTGGGAGGCCTGGAGCTCTGCAACTTTATTGAAAAAATAGTTTGCATATCGATTGGATATTGCTATCATATTTTAGCGTAATCATTTGTTTTAGTTATGGAGCTGTTATAGCATGATACTGCTCTGACTGTGTCTGTGTGTGGTTGTGTGTCCACTCCTAGCCCCTTCCTGGACGAGCGTTTCAGACAATCCCCCTTCAGCCAGCGCTCCAAGTCCTCCTCCCCCGCAGAGGCCAGCTCCTCTGCTAGGACAGCCCTCCACGGTGAGACACACACACACACATATCATTACTGTCAGACAGATAGACAGACAGATGAAATTCAGTGGGCAGACTACTATAGTGAGCCACACACACACTCCAGACAGACACTCATAATGTAGACATGCAGTCAGAATGTTGGCCCTCACAGCTGATTACAGTAACCTCCCACCCTCCTCAGCCACATCTCCACCTCCCCAGGCCTTTCCTCGCTCTCTCACACATCTACCCAGCCACGAGGCCTCAACTCTAGCCAACCCTCTCTTCCTCCACCCCTCTTCCTCCATTCCTCCACCTCTAGAGCCTCCACCTCCCGTCTCACTCACACATCTACCCAGCCTTGGGGCTCCCTGCCCTGGACAGCCCTTCTGTCCCCTCCCCTGGCCCTGGAATGGGGATGCTCTGTGTCTGTCCCTATGGTGCCTGTGGCAGGCAGGCAGAGATACAGAGGGTAATTAGCCTGTGCCAGCCTCACCCGTCTCTCCCTCCATCACCATCCACCAGTTAATTAAAATCTGATTGGCTTCTATGTGTCAAGGGTGTCCTGATAGTTAATTCGCCCAACCGACGGTCTCCCTTCCCAGGGTGCAACGTGCAGAGCCGTGTCTTCGCTCTTTCGCTCTCTTTTATCGCTCTCACCTTTTCTCTCTCTCCCTCTCTCTCTTCCCGATGCCCAATTCTTTCTCTTGTCTCCTTCAACCATCTTTTCTCTGCTTTTGGATTGCACTTTTGTCTTTTCCTGCTCCCTCTATCCCCTCCCTCTCTCTCCCTCTGTCTCTCTCCTAGGGGTGCAGTCAGTCACACAGCTGTGTTCTGTGCTAAGGGTATTGACCCTCCCCAGTGCTCCCATTAACCCAGTTTCCCAGTATCACCCAGCACCACTCATTATCCAGACAGTTACTCTGAGAATCCCCTGTATTACTGAAACACCACTTTATGACAATTCAAACAGTTGCATGGTTGGATTTCATAATGACTGGTGCATTGTACCACTTTGCCCATACATTTCCACATTGAAAATGTGCCCATCTCTGTGTGGCGGTAATTGTGGCTGTTTACAGCAAGTGTGTGTGTGTCGTGATGGTGGCGGCTGTCCTTCCTCTCCCCCTGCCCCGGGTCAAGCTCCAGCCAGCCTTTCGGAGGCCGTGCGTGCGTGCGTCCCTCCCTCCTCTCTCCCTCGTTCTCCAGCTCTAATAACACTAATTAAACCATTAACCATTTCAAGGCCCACACCGGTCCTCTAATTGCCCGATTATCAGAGCTTTGGCTGGGGTTGCTTGGTCACTGTGGCCCCAGGATGGCCCCTAGACCCTGTCCATGGGCTCCAGTCACCCTGGATGACCCCCACCCAACCCTGCCTCGCCCAGCCTCTCAACCCCTCAGGACAGCTAATGTGATTATGTGGTCTGAGGAGATGAGATACAAGCCCCTTAAGGATCTCTGTGCCCATTCAGTACTAAGCCACACAAACGGAGGTGGTAGGAGGAAGAGTAAGGGAGAAGCCAATCCAAGACCGGCGTGCGGGGGGGGCATCACCATGGTGAAACCTGTCGGTGAGACTTAACAGACAAGGGGTTTGGTGAATCTTTGATAGAGCTCAGAGCATCACCACTCTGCAGCCACTGATTCAAGGGGTCAAGTCCTCATGTGGGTCATACTGAAAAGTGTACTGATAAGTCATACACACACCCCCACACCCTCCCCTCTACTCTGTAGGGACACATACATATATACACACACCCCCACACCCCCCCCTCTACTCTGTAGGGACACATACATATATACACACACACCCCCACACCCTCCCCTCTACTCTGTAGGGACACATACATATATACACACACCCCCACACCCTCCCCTCTACTCTGTAGGGACACATACATATATACACACACCCCCACACCCTCCCCTCTACTCTGTAGGGACACATACATATATACACACACCCCCACACCCTCCCCTCTACTCTGTAGGGACACATACATATATACACACACACCCCCACACCCTCCCCTCTACTCTGTAGGGACACATACATATATACACACACACCCCCACACCCTCCCCTCTACTCTGTAGGGACACATACATATATACACACACACCCCCACACCCTCCCCTCTACTCTGTAGGGACACATACATATATACACACACACCCCCACACCCTCCCCTCTACTCTGTAGGGACACATACATATATACACACACCCCCACACCCTCCCCTCTACTCTGCAGGGACACATACATATATACACACACCCCCACACCCTCCCCTCTACTCTGTAGGGACACATACATATATACACACACCCCCACACCCTCCCCTCTACTCTGTAGGGACACATACATATATACACACACCCCCACACCCTCCCCTCTACTCTGCAGGGACACATACATATACACACACACCCCCACACCCTCCCCTCTACTCTGCAGGGACACATACATATACACACACACCCCCACACCCTCCCCTCTACTCTGTAGGGACACATACATATATACACACACACCCCCACACCCTCCTCTCTACTCTGCAGGGACACATACATATATATACACACACCCACCCACACACTCCCACTGGTATGTCAGGTTGTGAGTCACAGAGTATGGCAGGTCCAGAGGCCCTTATGAGGAGTGACTCAGTCCCTGCAGAAGGATTACAACTAAGGAATATATTACTAGTTGTGTTATTACTGTATAGCCACTTGACTGAAATATTGTAGAATACCATCAGGGCACAGGCTTGTGTTTAGTTTAGTTTTGTGTGGATGAGGGTGTGCATTGACGTGGGGGTTTTATAATGGTGTGTAGTGCTCATTCACTGAGAGATTCCCACACTTCACTTCAGGTAGCTACAGACACAGTAGGCTCTCTGCTCTATTCCAACCAGCACATGTCCAGACAGATAAAGATGGAATTGTCTTTTAGTATCCCTCCCTCTGGTCTCTCTCCTTCTCTTTTTTCAGAGAGAGAGAGAGAGAAGTCCAGACCTGTCAGCAGCATACAACTCTAGCTAGACGACCTTGAGACTTCTCCATCTCCCCCTCTGTCTTTCTCCAAGGCCAGTACATCTATTCTTTAATGCCTCCACCATTAAATCTCCCCCAAAATACCAGAGAATGGAACCTCCTAGCCGCCCCCCCCCCCCCCATCAAACCACCAGCTTGCATCTCTTATGACAGCCTTCGTTAAAACAAATTAATTTAGTGACGGAGGGTGACTCCAATAACTAGCCTTTTTTTGTCTTCCGCACAGTTAGCGTCAAGATGCCTGTACCTGCAGTCAGACTGGAAACAGTCAAGAAGATATTTTTTCTGTGGTTTAACAGTAGATTAATGTTAGATGACAATAACAATGGTTATTGTTTTGATTCTATACTTCAAAAGAATGCAACACCTTTGACCCTTTGCTAAGCCCCGCCCCCCTTGGTTACTGTGGGTACAGTCATTTCTGTGCTTACCATTTGACTATTATTTATAAGCTAACGCTGGGTGGACTTAAAGGGCTGATTTCCTGTGTTCCCTATTAAATGTCCCTATGTGAAAGGCCATCCTGTGTGGAGTACGGTATAGTCAGTCCACTCTCCCCTTACCCTGTCACTGAGAACAATATGATCCTAGGGAGTGTGGTGCCAGGCGTCCATTTGAGACTAGCTGCATTGTGTCAATGACGGAAGCCCTCCCTGTCCATTTATTTATTTATTTACCCGATGAAGGAGAGGGGGGTAAAGAGAGAGGAGGAGTGGCATGGAATCCTAATTGAGAGCTGTGCCTTCATCAGAAGGTTAATTCTATATCTCTTCTTGTCATGTTCTCCCTTTTCTCTCACTTTCTCTTCCTCTCTCACGCTTTCCCCACACCTCCGTGCCCCTCTCTTCTCTTCTCTCTCTCCTCTTTTCTCTCCTCTTCTCTCTCTATTATGCTTTCTCACTCTCTCACTCTCTCCATCCCTGCTGTATCCCTGGGTGGTTGTGTATTACTATATAGTCTGATTAGCATGGACAACCACACACTAGATGGCTTAGGACTGATGGGTGATGGAGGACACACAGAGAGAGAGAGAGAGAGAATATCAAGGGGCACAGTATGGTATAGTCTGATTATCATGGAGATGATGAGAACTTGAGAAAGGCTATAGTGTTGGTATGAGGAAGATGGGGGGGTTGGAGTAATATGGAACAAGGTTGAGGGTTGGAGTAATTTGGAACAAGGTTGAGGGTTTGAGTAATATGAAACAAGGTTGTGGGTTGGAGTGGAATTGGAGTAATATGGAACACGGTTGAGGGTTGGAGTAATTTGGAACAAGGTTGAGGGTTTGAGTAATATGAAACAAGGTTGAGTGTTGGAGTGGAATTGGAGTAATATGGAACACGGTTGAGGGTTGGAGTAATTTGGAACGAGGTTGAGGGTTGGAGTAATTTGGAACGAGGTTGAGGGTTGGAGTAATTTGGAACGAGGTTGAGGGTTGGAGTAATTTGGAACGAGGTTGAGGGTTGGAGTCATTTGGAACGAGGTTGAGGGTTGGAGTCATTTGGAACGAGGTTGAGGGTTGGAGTCATTTGGAACGAGGTTGAGGGTTGGAGTCATTTGGAACGAGGTTGAGGGTTGGAGTCATTTGGAACGAGGTTGAGGGTTGGAGTCATTTGGAACGAGGTTGAGGGTAAAATATGGTAAACTGTGATGGTGACGGTACTCTGTCTGTGTGTTTCCAGACCCAGAGAAGGACACTGGAGAGCCGGGTGGGAACGGGATATCCCAGGGGATACTGAGCAGTCAGCAGCTCTACCCCTGTCCTGTCTGTGGCAAGGTGTTTGGCAGACAGCAGACCCTGTCCAGACACCTGTCTCTACACACAGGTGAGTCCACTTACACACACACTCCCTTTCCATCTCTACGTACAGTTCCCTGTGTGTGTGTTGTGACATGTCTTGTCAACGTTCCCTTGGCGTGTGTGTGACTGTGTGTGTAAAACCCTGTAAAAAGTAAATAAGGTTTACTAGACTGGATTACCCTCTCCTTTAAAGAGATTACCACCATGATTAGTCTCAGTGGGAAAACTGCTCGCCTAATTACCAAGCCAGAAGGCTGCTTTGCATCCCAGTACACACACTGGACACAATGGACACACAAACATGTGCAATATCGGATGCGCACACACACATTTGTTTGTTTATGTATTTTTACATACATACATATATACGGACGGACGGAAAAAAAAATATTTAGCCAGCCACCAAGTTCTCCTACTTAAAAAGATGAGAGAGGCCTGTAATTTTCATCATAGGTACACTTCAACTATGACAGACAAAATTTGAAGAAAAAAATCCAGAAAATCACACTGTAGGATTTGTAATGAATTTATTTTCAAATTATGGTGGAAAATAAGTATTTGGTCACCTACAAACAAGCAAGATTTCTGGCTCTCACAGACCTGTAACTTCTTTAAAAGGCTCCTCTGTCCTCCACTCGTTACCTGTATTAATGGCACCTGTTTGAACTTGTTGTCAGTATAAAAGACACCTGTCCACAACCTCAAACAATCACACTCCAAACTCCACTATGGCCAAGACCAAAGAGCTGTCAAAGGACACCAGAAACAAAATTGTAGACCTGCACCAGGCTGGGAAGACTGAATCTGCAATAGGTAAGCAGCTTGGTTCGAAGAAATCAACTGTGGGAGCAATTATTAGGAAATGGAAGACATGCGAGACTACTGATAATCTCCCTTGATCTGGGGCTCCACGCAAGATCTCACCCAGTGGGGTCAAAATGATCACAAGAACGGTGAGCAAAAATCCCAGAACCACACGGGGGGACCTAGTGAATGACCTGCAGAGAGCTGGGACCAAAGTAACAGAGCCTACCGTCAGTAACACACTACGCCGCCAGGGACTCAAATCCTGCAGTGCCAGATGTGTCCCCCTGCTTAAGCCAGTACATGTCCAGGCCCGTCTGAAGTTTGCTAGAGAGCATTTGGATGATCCAGAAGAAGATTGGGAGAATGTCATATGGTCAGATGAAACCAAAATATAACTTTTTGGTAAAAACTCAACTCGTCGTGTTTGAAGGACAAAGTATGCTGAGTTGCTTCCAAAGAACGCCATACCTACTGTGAAGCATGGGGGTGTAAAAATCATGCTTTGGGGCTGTTTTTCTGCAAAGAGACCAGGACGACTGATCAGGCCATGTATTGTGAGATTTTGAGTAAAAACCTCCTTCTATCAGCAAGGGCATTGAAGATGAAATGTGGCTGGGTCTTTCAGCATGACAATGATCCCAAACACACCGCCCGGACAACGAAGGAGTGGCTTCGTAAGAAGCATTTCAAGGTCCTGGAGTGGCCTAGCCAGTCTCCAGATGGCAAATCTTTGGAGGGAGTTGAAAGTCTGTGTTGCTCAGCAACAGCCCCAAAACATCAATGCTCTAGAGGCGATCTGCATGGAGGAATGGGCCAAAATACCAGCAATCGTGTGTGAAAACCTCGTGAAGACTTACAGAAAATGTTTGACCTCTGTCATTGCCAACAAAGGGTATATAACAAAGTATTGAGAAACTTTTGTTATTGACCAAATACTTATTTTACACCACAATTTGCAAATAAATTCATTAAAAATCCTACAATGTGATTTTCTGTATTTTTTTCCTCATTTTTTCTGTCATAAGTTGAAGTGTACCTATGATGAAAATTACAGGCCTCTCTCATCTTTTTAAGTGGGAGAACTTGCACAATTGGTGGCTGACTAAATACTTTTTTGCCCCACTGTGTGTGTATATATGTATACACACACACACGCGCACACACACGCGCGCACACACACACACACACACACACACACGCACACTGAGTGGATGGAGTCGTACACACAGTTACAGTAGGTGTACATGCAGAGTGTAACAACATTGGGGCCATACTGTATCTGATGCAAAACCACATACTACTGTGTCTGTACATGCTTTTATGGATATTAATACATTTACATATATATATACATGAATACATATACATACATATTAATACACAGAAATACATACACTGAGTGGACAGAACATTAAGGACACCTTAATATAGTTGCCCTCAGAACAGACTCAATTTGTCAGTGATATGGACTCTACAAGGTGTCGAAATCGTTCCACATGGATGCTGGCCCATGTTGACCCCAATGCTTCTCACAGTTGTGTCGAGTTGACTGGATGTCCTTTGGGTGGTGGACCATTATTTATACAGACGGGAAACTGTTGAGTGTGAAAAACCCAGCAGCGTTGCAGTTCTTGAAGAAAACCGGTGAGCCTGGCACCTACTACCATACCCCGTTCAAAGGCACTTCAATCTTGTGTCTTGCCCATTCACCCTCTGAATGTCACATACACAATCCATGCCTCAATTGTCTCAAGGCTTAAAAATCCTTCTTAAACCTGTCTCCTCCCCTTCATCTACATTCTACACTGATTGAAGTAGATTTAACAAGTGACATCAATAAGGGATCATAACTTTCACCTGGATTCACCTGGTCAGTCTGTCATGGAAAGAGCAGGTGTTCATAATGTTTTGTACACTTAGTGTATAAATACATGTAAATACATGTGAACACAGCACACACTCTACCGTCTAAGCGATCCAATGGATGAGCGATCCAAACAGAGGTCCTGACTCTCAGTGGTTCAGATCAGATCTCTACTCCCCTGGCATTACCACAAGTTTAAGGGTCATTGCTGTAAAAGATAATGCATTCTCAATTTTAATTTTATTTAAATTGGTCTTTTTAATGCACCCGCATTTATGTAAAAACCTACATATTCTTATGCATGAAAGCGCATAATACAAAACACGCACGCGCACTCTGACACACACTCCCCCTGCGAGTGGGTTGTTTGGCTGAGAACAGCTAGGGCACACCACAGAGAGCAGAAACGGGGGCATATGTCATCATGATGGTTGTTTTTGGTTTATTCGGGCCACAAAGGTACCCTGGCCTCATGACCTCGGGCAAAGTGTGTGTGTGTGTGTGTGCGTTAGTTAGTAGCTGACGTAAGAGGATTTGCGTGTGTGTTTTGTTTGTGTAGTCCACTAAGCAGACATTCTCATGCAAGGGGACGTACTCATTGTATTTGTGTATACGTGATGAGGACGCATGTTGTTTGCGTACGTACGCGTGCCTGCATGCGTTTTTGTATATGGCGTACGTGTTACGCTTACGTGTGTGTACAAATGTGTGTCCCCATGCCTCTGTAGACCCATCTCTCTCTCTCTTTCTCTCTCTCTCGATCTCTCTCTTTCTCCCTCTCTCTCTCTGTCTCTCTCTCTGTCTCTCGCTCTGTCTCTCTCTCTCTGTCTCTCTCTCTCTGACATTGTGTCTGTCTGTCCGTCTGTCCTTCCAGAGGAGCGGAAGTATACGTGTCACCTGTGTCCTTATGCAGCCAAGTGCAGAGCCAACCTGAACCAGCACCTGACCATCCACTCTGTCAAGCTGGTCAGCACCGACGCAGAGCAGATGGTCAGCGCCGTCGCCACCGCTGAGGGACGAGACGGGAAGACCTTCCCCTATTACTACAGGTGCTGCTACGCTGAATGAAAGAAACACTCCAAAGAAACATTGAATGGGCCAGATACACCATTTTGGATTTCTACTAGAGTCTGGTTGACGCACCTGTTCTCAGAGCGGTAGTCACAAGAACTGTCCCTGTACTAATGTACACAGACCCATAATAAAGGTCTGTCCCTATAGATTTTGGCAAGTACGTTTTCATCCATAGCAGGCGTCAAAGATCTCACGTGTGTGTGTGTGTGTGTGTGTGTGTGTGTGTGTGTGTGTGTGTGTGTGTGTGTGTGTGTGTGTGTGTGTGTGTGTGTGTGTGTGTGTGTGTGTGTGTGTGTGTGTGTGTGTGTGTGTGTGTGTGTGTGTGTGTGCGCAGAAGATCTATCCGTATTAAGACTGACACATGCAATTTACTGATCCCATAAATTGGTATCAGTAATGTAAACCATGGACTGTACATGACTGACCTATTTCTTTACTGGTCTGAGGTCAGCCTTTAGGGTTTGATTAGGAATTAATGATGTCTTCTCGCCTCTATAACCTGGTCTGAGATCAGCTTTTGGTCTATGTTCATTACCTCTCTCCTTTCCCCTCTAGCTGTGACCTGTTCTGAGATCAGTGTTTAACCCCTCCCTCTTCCTGTCCATCCAGCTGCCATGCGTGTGGTTTCCAGACGGGGCTGAACGCCCAGTTCGTCAGCCACATGTCTCTCCACGTGGACAAGGAGCAGTGGATGTTCGCTCTGTGCTGCAGCGCCTGTGACTACGTCTGTGTGGAGGAGAGTGACATGAAGTCCCACGTCAGTCACGGACACACAGGTAGATCTGTCTTCTGCTCAGGCATGTATTGTATGGAGAGATGGCTTTGGTCCACCTCTTGTCCCTGGGGGCAGCAATAGGACAGTCAGCTTGTTCAACCAACTTGGTGGCATTTCTTTTCCAGCTGAACTTGGTTTTGCTGCCGTCGAATTGTTCCAAATTGTATTGATTCCCTTCCTGAAGCGTGTATCTATCTGCTCGCTCGACTCATGGGTTTTAAAGTGCTGTTTTGGTGTAAGGATAGGCTAGAAAGAGGGGGTTTATACATTTTCTTACACCCAGTCTATACCTTTTACGTCCATGAGGAGGACTGGAGAAGTCTGCACCTCGGGTCGTAGCCAAACAATGTATTCAAGCTTTCAGAAGAGACCAACCTTTCAGAATGATTCTCAGATCAGCTGTGACATGTTGTTGGTAGGGAGCTGTTGGGGGACTGTTGCACATTGAGGTGCTACTGCTGACTGTTCAGAGTAGAAACAGCTAGTTTAGTTCACAGCCGTTTATAGTAGAGGGAACCAACATGTTCAGTTTCAACTCACTGAACTGATGTGACAATAAAGTAGCTTCATAAAGCTTCATAAAACGAGTCCCTTCACAGGAGAGAGAGGAGACTCTGTAACTCTGTAAACTACCCAAACAGAAACAACTTCCACTTTGAATAACAAAACACGTAGATTATTTTTCCCCCTTCGACTTTCCCTAGACTTTTAAAAGCCACTGGTCCAAAACCCAGCCTGTCAATGTATTTTTTTTTTGGTCCGTAGCAGCCTTGTCCGGTTTATCGTCGGACACGGTTGCCCGTCTTGCCCTTCCATGGCAGTGTGTGTGTGTGGGATTGTCAGGTAGTGTTGCAGACAGCTGAGGGGTCCTCACGGAGGCCGGGGAGCGACCTTGTTTATCTACGATGGCTGCCCCTTATCGTGCCTGAGGGGAAAAATCAATAGGCCCTCTGGTCCGTCAGAGGCAGGCCAGGGTTCACACACACACACACACACACACACACACACACACACACACACACACACACACACACACACACACACACACACATTCTTACCCTCTCTCACACACAGACACAGAGTGGTGAGTCCATATCGAAGCTTGGCATTTAGGCTAGCTTCCACCCACTAGCAAACATGGCTGCTGAAAACACACCACATTGGGGCTGTAGAAAAGACTGCTGGGTGTTTTTTGTCAACTGATAGTGTTTGGACACCACATCTCCCCCAGCCAAGCTCCAGACAGACATGGAAACGGCTGAACTCAGCAAGTGTTGCGCCTGAAGCTGGTCCCCGCTAAGATGTGTGTCAGGCACATGGGCAAGGGGTCAGACTGGCCCCACAGCAGGAAGCCTGGCTGCTGCTAGGAACAGGACAGAGATACTGTGTGTGTGGTGGTACAGTAGGAACAGGACAGAGATACTGTGTGTGGTGGTACAGTAGGAACAGGACAGAGATACTGTGTGTGGTGGTACAGTAGGAACAGGACAGAGATACTGTGTGTGTGGTGGTACAGTAGGAACAGGACAGAGATACTGTGTGTGTGGTGGTACAGTAGGAACAGGACAGAGATACCGTGTGGTGGTACAGTAGGAACAGGACAGAGATACTGTGTGGTGGTACAATAGGAACAGAACAGAGATACTGTGTGTGGTGGTACAGTAGGAACAGGACAGAGATACTGTGTGTGTGGTGGTACAGTAGGAACAGGACAGAGATACTGTGTGGTGGTACAATAGGAACAGGACAGAGATACTGTGTGGTGGTACAATAGGAACAGAACAGAGATACTGTGTGTGGTGGTACAGTAGGAACAGGACAGAGATACTGTGTGTGTGGTGGTACAGTAGGAACAGGACAGAGATACTGTGTGTGTGGTGGTACAGTAGGAACAGGACAGAGATACTGTGTGGTGGTACAGTAGGAACAGGACAGAGATACTGTGTGTGGTGGTACAATAGGAACAGAACAGAGATACTGTGTGTGGTGGTACAATAGGAACAGAACAGAGATACTGTGTGGTGGTACAGTAGGAACAGGACAGAGATACTGTGTGTGGTGGTACAATAGGAACAGAACAGAGATACTGTGTGTGGTGGTACAGTAGGAACAGAACAGAGATACTGTGTGTGGTGGTACAGTAGGAACAGGACAGCGATACTGTGTGGTGGTACAGTAGGAACAGGACAGAGATACTGTGTGTGTGGTGGTACAGTAGGAACAGGACAGAGATACTGTGTGTGTGGTGGTACAGTAGGAACAGGACAGAGATACTGTGTGGTGGTACAGTAGGAACAGGACAGAGATACTGTGTGGTGGTACAGTAGGAACAGGACAGAGATACTGTGTGTGGTGGTACAGTAGGAACAGGACAGAGATACCGTGTGGTGGTACAGTAGGAACAGGACAGAGATACTGTGTGTGGTGGTACAGTAGGAACAGGACAGAGATACTGTGTGTGTGGTGGTACAGTAGGAACAGGACAGAGATACTGTGTGTGGTGGTACAGTAGGAACAGGACAGAGATACTGTGTGTGGTGGTACAGTAGGAACAGGACAGAGATACTGTGTGTGGTGGTACAGTAGGAACAGGACAGAGATACTGTGTGTGGTGGTACAGTAGGAACAGGACAGAGATACTGTGTGTGTGGTGGTACAGTAGGAACAGGACAGAGATACTGTGTGTGTGGTGGTACAGTAGGAACAGGACAGAGATACTGTGTGTGTGGTGGTACAGTAGGAACAGGACAGAGATACTGTGTGTGTGGTGGTACAGTAGGAACAGAACAGAGATACTGTGTGGTGGTACAGTAGGAACAGAACAGAGATACTGTGTGGTGGTACAGTAGGAACAGGACAGAGATACTGTGTGTGGTGGTACAGTAGGAACAGGACAGCGATACTGTGTGGTGGTACAGTAGGAACAGGACAGAGATACTGTGTGTGGTGGTACAATAGGAACAGAACAGAGATACTGTGTGTGGTGGTACAGTAGGAACAGGACAGCGATACTGTGTGGTGGTACAATAGGAACAGGACAGAGATACTGTGTGGTGGTACAGTAGGAACAGAACAGAACAGAGATACTGTGTGTGGTGGTACAGTAGGAACAGGACAGAGATACTGTGTGTGTGGTGGTACAGTAGGAACAGGACAGAGATACTGTGTGGTGGTACAGTAGGAACAGGACAGAGATACTGTGTGTGTGGTGGTACAGTAGGAACAGGACAGAGATACTGTGTGTGTGGTGGTACAGTAGGAACAGAACAGAGATACTGTGTGGTGGTACAATAGGAACAGAACAGAGATACTGTGTGGTGGTACAGTAGGAACAGGACAGAGATACTGTGTGTGGTGGTACAATAGGAACAGAACAGAGATACTGTGTGGTGGTACAGTAGGAACAGGACAGAGATACTGTGTGTGGTGGTACAGTAGGAACAGAACAGAGATACTGTGTGTGGTGGTACAGTAGGAACAGAACAGAGATACTGTGTGTGGTGGTACAGTAGGAACAGGACAGAGATACTGTGTGTGTGGTGGTACAGTAGGAACAGGACAGAGATACTGTGTGTGTGGTGGTACAGTAGGAACAGGACAGAGATACTGTGTGTGTGGTGGTACAGTAGGAACAGGACAGAGATACTGTGTGGTGGTACAGTAGGAACAGGACAGAGATACTGTGTGGTGGTACAGTAGGAACAGGACAGAGATACTGTGTGGTGGTACAGTAGGAACAGGACAGAGATACTGTGTGTGTGGTGGTACAGTAGGAACAGGACAGAGATACTGTGTGTGGTGGTACAGTAGGAACAGGACAGAGATACTGTGTGGTGGTACAGTAGGAACAGGACAGAGATACTGTGTGTGTGGTGGTACAGTAGGAACAGGACAGAGATACTGTGTGTGGTGGTACAGTAGGAACAGGACAGAGATACTGTGTGTGGTGGTACAGTAGGAACAGGACAGAGATACTGTGTGTGGTGGTACAGTAGGAACAGGACATAGATACTGTGTGTGGTGGTACAGTAGGAACAGGACATAGATACTGTGTGTGTGGTGGTACAGTAGGAACAGGACAGAGATACTGTGTGTGTGGTGGTACAGTAGGAACAGGACAGAGATACTGTGTGTGGTGGTACAGTAGGAACAGGACAGAGATACTGTGTGTGGTGGTACAGTAGGAACAGGACAGAGATACTGTGTGTGGTGGTACAGTAGGAACAGGACAGAGATACTGTGTGTGGTGGTACAGTAGGAACAGGACAGAGATACTGTGTGTGGTGGTACAGTAGGAACAGGACAGAGATACTGTGTGTGGTGGTACAGTAGGAACAGGACAGAGATACTGTGTGTGGTGGTACAATGGGAACAGGACAGAGATACTGTGTGTGGTGGTACAGTAGGAACAGAACAGAGATACTGTGTGTGTGGTGGTACAGTAGGAACAGGACAGAGATACTGTGTGTGTGGTGGTACAGTAGGAACAGGACAGAGATACTGTGTGGTGGTACAATAGGAACAGGACAGAGATACTGTGTGTGTGGTGGTACAGTAGGAACAGGACAGAGATACTGTGTGTGGTGGTACAATGGGAACAGGACAGAGATACTGTGTGTGGTGGTACAGTAGGAACAGAACAGAGATACTGTGTGTGTGGTGGTACAGTAGGAACAGAACAGAGATACTGTGTGTGTGGTGGTACAGTAGGAACAGAACAGAGATACTGTGTGTGTGGTGGTACAGTAGGAACAGGACAGAGATACTGTGTGTGGTGGTACAGTAGGAACAGGACAGAGATACTGTGTGTGTGGTGGTACAGTAGGAACAGAACAGAGATACTGTGTGGTGGTACAGTAGGAACAGAACAGAGATACTGTGTGTGGTGGTACAGTAGGAACAGGACAGCGATACTGTGTGGTGGTACAGTAGGAACAGGACAGAGATACTGTGTGTGGTGGTACAATAGGAACAGAACAGAGATACTGTGTGTGGTGGTACAGTAGGAACAGGACAGCGATACTGTGTGGTGGTACAGTAGGAACAGGACAGAGATACTGTGTGTGTGGTGGTACAGTAGGAACAGGACAGAGATACTGTGTGTGTGGTGGTACAGTAGGAACAGGACAGAGATACTGTGTGGTGGTACAGTAGGAACAGGACAGAGATACTGTGTGGTGGTACAGTAGGAACAGGACAGAGATACTGTGTGTGGTGGTACAGTAGGAACAGGACAGAGATACTGTGTGTGGTGGTACAGTAGGAACAGGACAGAGATACTGTGTGTGGTGGTACAGTAGGAACAGGACAGAGATACTGTGTGTGGTGGTACAGTAGGAACAGGACAGAGATACTGTGTGTGGTGGTACAGTAGGAACAGGACAGAGATACTGTGTGTGGTGGTACAGTAGGAACAGGACAGAGATACTGTGTGTGGTGGTACAGTAGGAACAGGACAGAGATACTGTGTGGTGGTACAATGGGAACAGGACATAGATACTGTGTGTGGTGGTACAGTAGGAACAGGACAGAGATACTGTGTGGTGGTACAATGGGAACAGGACATAGATACTGTGTGTGGTGGTACAGTAGGAACAGGACAGAGATACTGTGTGTGTGGTGGTACAGTAGGAACAGGACAGAGATACTGTGTGTGTGGTGGTACAGTAGGAACAGGACAGAGATACTGTGTGTGTGGTGGTACAGTAGGAACAGGACAGAGATACCGTGTGGTGGTACAGTAGGAACAGGACAGAGATACCGTGTGGTGGTACAGTAGGAACAGGACAGAGATACCGTGTGGTGGTACAGTAGGAACAGGACAGAGATACCGTGTGGTGGTACAGTAGGAACAGGACAGAGATACCGTGTGGTGGTACAGTAGGAACAGGACAGAGATACTGTGTGGTGGTACAGTAGGAACAGGACAGAGATACTGTGTGTGTGGTGGTACAGTAGGAACAGGACAGAGATACTGTGTGTGTGGTGGTACAGTAGGAACAGAACAGAGATACCGTGTGGTGGTACAGTAGGAACAGGACAGAGATACCGTGTGGTGGTACAGTAGGAACAGGACAGAGATACTGTGTGTGTGGTGGTACAGTAGGAACAGGGCAGAGATACTGTGTGTGGTGGTACAGTAGGAACAGGACAGAGATACTGTGTGGTGGTACAGTAGGAACAGGACAGAGATACTGTGTGGTGGTACAATAGGAACAGGACAGAGATACTGTGTGGTGGTACAGTAGGAACAGGACAGAGATACTGTGTGTGGTGGTACAGTAGGAACAGGACAGAGATACTGTGTGTGTGGTGGTACAGTAGGAACAGGACAGAGATACTGTGTGTGTGGTGGTACAGTAGGAACAGGACAGAGATACTGTGTGTGGTGGTACAGTAGGAACAGGACAGAGATACTGTGTGTGTGGTGGTACAGTAGGAACAGGACAGAGATACTGTGTGTGTGGTGGTACAGTAGGAACAGGACAGAGATACTGTGTGTGTGGTGGTACAGTAGGAACAGGACAGAGATACTGTGTGGTGGTACAATAGGAACAGGACAGAGATACTGTGTGGTGGTACAATAGGAACAGGACAGAGATACTGTGTGGTGGTACAGTAGGAACAGGACAGAGATACTGTGTGTGTGGTGGTACAGTAGGAACAGGACAGAGATACTGTGTGTGGTGGTACAGTAGGAACAGGACAGAGATACTGTGTGTGTGGTGGTACAGTAGGAACAGGACAGAGATACTGTGTGGTGGTACAGTAGGAACAGCACAGAGATACTGTGTGTGTGGTGGTACAGTAGGAACAGGACAGAGATACTGTGTGGTGGTACAGTAGGAACAGGACAGATATACTGTGTGGTGGTACAATAGGAACAGGGCAGATACTGTGTGGTGGTACAGTAGGAACAGGACAGAGATACTGTGTGTGTGGTGGTACAGTAGGAACAGGACAGAGATACTGTGTGGTGGTACAGTAGGAACAGGACAGAGATACTGTGTGGTGGTACAGTAGGAACAGGACAGAGATACTGTGTGTGTGGTGGTACAGTAGGAACAGGACAGAGATACTGTGTGGTGGTACAGTAGGAACAGGACAGAGATACTGTGTGGTGGTACAGTAGGAACAGGACAGAGATACTGTGTGGTGGTACAGTCGGAACAGGACAGAGATACTGTGTGTGGTGGTACAGTAGGAACAGGACAGAGATACTGTGTGTGGTGGTACAGTAGGAACAGGACAGAGATACTGTGTGGTGGTACAGTAGGAACAGGGCAGAGATACTGTGTGGTGGTACAGTAGGAACAGGACAGAGATACTGTGTGGTGGTACAGTAGGAACAGGGCAGAGATACTGTGTGGTGGTACAGTAGGAACAGGACAGAGATACTGTGTGGTGGTACAGTAGGAACAGGACAGATACTGTGTGGTGGTACAGTAGGAACAGGACAGAGATACTGTGTGGTGGTACAGTAGGAACAGGACAGATACTGTGTGGTGGTACAGTAGGAACAGGACAGAGATACTGTGTGGTGGTACAGTAGGAACAGGGCAGAGATGCTGTGTGTGTGGTGGTATAGTAGGAACAGGGCAGAGATACTGTGTGGTGGTATAGTAGGAACAGGGCAGAGATGCTGTGTGTGTGGTGGTATAGTTGGAACAGGACAGAGATCCATTCAATCTCCCAGATATTTATGCATCTGTAACTTTTGTCATTCATCATTATTCATGATTCATTCATGATTATCTGTAATTATAGGGTCCACATTAATGTAGAAGTGTTCAGAAACATATTATTTTTCTTTTTTTACAATAAAACTGCCTCTAATGACACAATATATTATGTACCATTCATTTTTATTGGGCACAACAATCTTATACACAAACAAAACAAACTGCAAATACATCCAACAAGTTTCTAGAGTCACCTGCAGTCATTGCATGCTAGGAATATGAGACCAAATACTAAACTTTTAACTACTTTAATACACGTAAGAGAATTTGTCCAAATACATATGACTGCTTCAAATTGGGGGACTAGATACATTAGGTGCTTTCATTTCTGAACTGTGAAACATGTATAAAATACCCTCAAATATAAGGTGACATTCTGTACTGTCGCATCATATTAAACATATTAAAATCCAAAATGGTGGAGTATCGAGCCACCTTTTAAAGCTTCCGCTTCACTGTCCAATCCGTAGGGGAGTGTAACACAGGTTTACAACGTTTTCCACCCTCATAAAAAGTGAAGTGTGTTTGACTAAACACATGCTTCAATCGCATATTGGACCTTGTAAAAAGTGCTAACAAGGAATATGCCAACAGGGATGATAAATGATGTGGTTTCCCACAAGGGACAAGTACTCTTTGAATGTTTAGAGCATCATGTACTCTATAGCTCCCTTAGGCCTCGTTTTGTCTTTAATCTATCTCTAGAGGTCTTCGGCGTTGAGAGAGATGTATACAATGGTATTTCACTCTCTGCTTTCTGCGTTTCTATACCTGCATTTCTATACCTCTCATTCTCAAGGATGAAAGTGTGTAGGCCATGCACAATATGTGTCTTTGAATGTGTCTGTGTGAATGCCTCAGTGTGTGTGTGTGTGTGTGTGTGTGTGTGTGTGTGTGTGTGTGTGTGTGTGTGTGCGTGCGCCCATACAAATGTGTGTGAGGTCGCTGGCGTCGGCCATTTCACAATCCATGGCAGCCAGCAGCCCTATACTCCTTCACCTCCCACCCTCCCTCTCCTTCTCCCTGACTGAATGCCCTTTGTTGAGCTGTGCCCTGAGTTGCTCCCGCCATCTTAGCTCCCTTAGCCGTGACCCTCCTCCTCCCCTCTTTTCTCTCTCTCTCATACTCTCTCTCTCTATCCCAGAGAAGTGCAGTCACACAGAGAGGGGGAAAAAAGAGAGAGATCAATAAAAGCATACTGGCTGTTGATTGGACTGGCAGCAGGGCTCCAGTCAGAGGACATGGCCCTGAAGCTGAGTCTGCCTGCCTGCAGTGTGTGTGATTTTCATTTTGTGTGTGTGTGTGTGTGGTTTTGACTGTAGTTTAGTGCTTTTCCTCCTTTTATTGGGTTGAGGTACCCTGTCTAATGTTGAGAAAGCACTTATGATGACGGTGGCAGTGCTGGTAGTGACAGAATTGGGGTGTATTACTTAATCATTCAGGAAGTAAAGTGAAATGTAATTACAATGGTACATTTTATGAGTTCGATGATGATGATTGTCACGATAATGACAATGCTGATGATGTTGATGATGATTGACTCTTGACCCCTCTTCTTCATAGGTCTGAACTCGCGGAGCCCCCTCAGTGAGACGAAGAGCACCTCCTCCCTGTCGGCCCTCAGCGATTCGCTGAACAGCTCAGAGGGTGGAGAACTTACCCATGCCAATGAGGAGCTCAAGAACCTGCTGGCCCCTCCCTCCTCTGCAGGCAGCCAATCCAGCTCCAGCAGCCACTCGGGATCAGGAACTGAAGAGAAGTCTGAGAAAGGTAAGGAGTTCTGGGATGTATAGGCTGGAACATTATGTAGAACTACAGTTCATTTAATATACTTACAATTCTGTATCCTTAAAGGCCCAATGCAGCCGTTTTTATCTCAATATCAAATCATTTCTGGGTAACAATAAGTGCCTTATGATGAAATAACACTGATAACATTTTTTCACACTTTTACAGTGTTAGATTCCATTAAAAATGTGCAAAAAAACTACTTCTCAAGCAAGATTTTTGCTAGGACTGTCTGGGAGGGGTCTGAGTGGAGAGGGGAAAACTGAAAAGTAGCTGTTATTGGCAGACAGGTTTGGAACTCTCTTTGTTATTGGTCTATTAACTCATTTACCGCCTGGTGATGTCACCATGAAAATCTGAAACTCCCGCTCATGCTAAGCTGCTGGTTAGATCGTCCTGTGTATGTTGTATTTTCAACCAGCAGCTATCAGGAAATAACACTGATCACATTTTTTTCACACTTTTACAGTGTTAGTTTCATCAGCTGTTGTACAATATGATATTAAACACAGAAAACAGAATTTTGACTGCACTGGGCCTTTTAAAGAGAGAGTGTGAGCCCACCCCTTTATCTACTTCCCCAGAGTCAGATGAACTCATGGATACCATGTTTACGTCTCTGCGTCCAGTATGCAGGAAGTTAGATGTAGTTTTGCACGCTATTGCGAACTAGCGTTAGCGCAATGACTGAATGTCTCCTCGAACAGCTAGCATGCAAATGCCCAGACTTTTTTCACGTAAATTATGCAGCGAAGTAAAGGTGTGTGTGATGTGTCCAGAATATGTGAGGTAAAATACGAGCAGTAATTTGAGCCACACACAAGGATATCACGGGGGTGATGTTTAATTAAGAGGACAAGGAGCACTGCAGTCATGCTAACTCCCCCCCCCCCCACCAGGCTTCGAGTGCGTCTTCTGCAACTTTGTGTGCAAGACGCGGACCATGTACGAGCGCCACCTCCAGATCCACCTCATCACGCGCATGTTCGAGTGCGACGTGTGCCACAAGTTCCTGAAGACGCCCGAGCAGCTGCTGGAGCACAAGAAGTGCCACACCGTCCCCACCGGAGGGCTCAAGTAAGGAAAGCAAGTACAGACAGAGGTTCCTACTCCACCACCCTACCCTACCCCGACTCCTCCCTCACACATGTACAGACGCACAGGCAGAGGGTAACCCACTGACCGACTGACTATAGCATGCACATTAAGTCGAAAACATGCGTGTAAGACCACATGCATAAACATAATACATTACTGAACTGTAAATGTGTGCATGCATTCAGCCACACTTTCAAACTAGATGACGTCAACACACAGACACTGTCCAACATACACATTTACGTGCATAGGACATCTAGCTCACTGAAGCTATTAAGACATTCACAGAGTATATATAAACCGTGTTACACTCACAGCCCTAAATACTAAACTCTGTCCCCCTCTGACCCAATACTCCTATACCCCTATAGGAGCCTCTGTTGTACTGTGTGATGTACACACACACACACACACACACACACACAGTAAACCATACGTAGCCATTTAGCCTGTCTGTTCATGTTAAATCAACGCTGCCAGTACATGAAGCTCCTTCAACACACACGCAACAACATGCTAATGACATTAGCCTAGCCATGACCTTCTCCAACACACACGCAACAACATGCTAATGACATTAGCCTAGCCATGAAGCTCCTCCAACACACACGCAGCAACATGCTAATGACATTAGCCTAGCCATGAAGCTCCTCCAACACACACGCAACATGCTAATGCAATTAGCCTAGCCATGAAGCTCCTCCAACACACACGCAACAACATGCTAATGACATTAGCGTAGCGCTGTGCTTTTCAAGCCTGCACTCACAGATGCATATTTTATACCAGATAGATGTTCTATTTTCCCAGATTGCATTTGAAACCATCTGGAATGAAAGTAGTACATGCATTCACATGCAATCACTAAACAGGAAATCTGAACAGAAAATATTTAAGCGCAGTAGGAACAGATTGTTAACACACAACAGTCACTGTCATTTTTGTTTCTTTTTTTTGTTTGTATCTATTTGTCAAAGTTGTTTGCCATGATACGCAGTCAGTCAATGCACGTGTAGAGCCATCGATATCAATCAGACGCCATTGAACTCATCTCGCCATTAACTGATCGGCCGACACGGTCACTTGGCCATGTTTAATGTCAAGCTGTCACCACTATTCACCAGATACTGTCCATTGTCTAGCCATCGGTAGCATTAGATCAGTAGTTGGTTTGGTGTTTGGAGTGAGAGAGTCAGGGTTGTAGTTTACTGAGGTATCTGTTAGTGTCTCGTCTTGTTACAAGGAGTAGAGGCACGGTTAAGGTCTCAATACGCCACCACCAATTCTCTCCACGTTCATTGGTCAGTACAGGAACACACACACACACACACACAAACAACACTGCTAACAGTATTAGTCCATTTTAGGTACATGGGCATGTATTTATTTCACATTTGAAATGTTCAAGGGTGCAATTAGTTCAGTCATTATAGTAGAGTGTTTTAATGTTTGTTAGAAATCCATCCTCTATCCTGACTTTAAAACCAGACAGACAGTCCACATTAGCTGTGCGGGTAAGGTTTGAGAGGTCAGAATTAAAAGCAGGTTGCCCAAACACAGCTGCCCCCTCAGTCCAGTTCAAGAGGGTATCTCTAGTCTAGACTCTAGAGTAGTGTGTCCAGGCAGGGTTGTGTACTAAGTAGTGTGTGCTCAGCAGTGGATGGTGGGGTGACGGAGTGGTGGTTATCCACTGCAATGGAGAACACTTTCAAATCAAGCCAGCTGAATAAGCTGATCAAAAGACAGACGAGAAGTTGTAGACAATGGAGAAAAACACTTTTTATAAGAGAGAGAGAAGAGACTGTAGTGTGTACCGAAGAGGAGAGTGTACTGAAGACTGCTCTCTGAGTGTGGCGTGAGGCGTGTCTAGGACAGAGAAGGGCCTCCCTTTACCAGTGCATCCTTAGTGTACTCAGAAGTGTTAATTCAGGAGTGTATGTCCAGGAGTGTATGGGAGAGAGAAGGTGTGTGTAGGGTCTTCACCACGTGGCTGGTTGTATTCTGAGGTGATTCTGTTCTGCAGGGTTTGTGAAGCGCTTTGGGGCCCAGAGCAGATGAATGGTGCTATTTAAATGTAAGTGCCACATTTCCATTTATTTCAGTTATCCTTCCATTCCTAATTCCGTCCAATCCTTTTCTCTTTCCACCACCTGTCTCTGCCCAGTTCTACATGCCCCACCCACCTACCACCAACCCACTCCAAACACACTTCCAACCCACCCTACACACTTTAAAATTTCAACAACACACACACACCGATCATTCCTTTAGGGTCAAATATTCAGGACACATCACACACACCTTTCCTCCTTCACCTTCCCCCTCTTCATCCTCCCTTGTGTTGTAGTCTTAAGATGTGTATTTTGGTCATCGTGTATTTAAGTCCTCTCTTCGTTAAACCTCCCCTCGCAATTGTGTGTGTATTTCCCATGTCCTGCCCCCTTCCACTTCCTCCTTCCTGTTTCCCAGGTGCCCCGTCTGCATTTATTCCACCAATCGACCGGTGGCCATGGAGTGCCACCTGAAGACCCATTACAAGATGGAGTACAAGTGTCGCATCTGCCAGTCGGTGTGGTGCGACCAGCCCGCGCTGGAGAGGCACATGCGCGAGCATCGCCTCGGCAACCACTACAAGTGTGAGCAGTGCGGCTACCTGTCCAAGACGGCCAACAAGCTGATCGAGCACGTGCGCGTGCACACGGGCGAGCGGCCCTTCCACTGCGACCGCTGCGGCTACAGCTGCAAGCGCAAGGACAACCTGAACCTGCACAAGAAGCTGAAGCATGCCCCGCGCCAGACCTTCGGCTGCACAGAGTGCCCCTTCACCACCACCCACCCCTTCATCTTCAGCCGCCACCTCAAGAAGCACCAGGGTGGAGGGGAAGGGGAGGAGGCCGGCGAGGAGGAGTTCCAGGCCCAGCTAGGGGGCTCTCTGGTGGGGTCTCTGCAGGGCGGGGAGCCCTTCCTCCTGGGGGTAGGTGGAGGTGGAAGTAGCGGGGGGAGCGGTAACAGCAGCCCCCTCATGATTCTCTCTGCCTCCCAGGCCCTGCAGTCTGTCGCCCTGTCACTCATCACAGGGAAACAACACCACCGTCAACAGGAGCTCCCGCCCCCAGCCCAGCGTTACCTGACAGCGACCACAACCAATGGCGGAGGCCCCTCCCTCTTCTTCCCCTCCCCACGCCATGTCTACGAGCAGTTGGGAAACTGCGAGCGAGCGCACCTGATCCCCCTCACAACCCTGTTCACCCACCGCCACTGCTCCACATTCCACTCGCCCCTCTCCAGACTCCAGAGGCCGCCCTCCTCCGCCCCCCCCTTTTCCTCTCCTCCACCGCCTCCTCCCCCTCTCCTCCCTCGCCCACCTCACTCAAACACTCCTTCCTGGCTTACCTAGGACTGGGACTGACGGAGAGAGCCAAGACTGTGTGACTGTTCTCCTCTCCTCCTTCTCATCCCTATCTCTTCCCCCTCCCTCTCGTTCCCCTTTCTCTCTATCCCTCTCTCCCTGGACAGTGGTGTGAAAGATCGTTATCCACTGCGATGGGGACTTTCCAATCAAGCCAGCTGAATAAGCTGGACAGAGACAGACAAGTAGTTATTGTAGACCATGAAAAAAAAAAGAATTTATCAGAGAAAAGGCTGTATGTGCTAAAAAATGCATTTATATCAAAAGCTGCTTTTCTTATCTGTTATATCGATTGAATTATTACTCTCTCTCTCTACTTTTTATTTTCTAATGTTTTGAATGACCAGGACCCAACTGCATTACCTGTAAAACGGATCCGTGTTTTCTTTTTGTTTTTGTTAGAAAAGTCGAAAAAGAAGAAGAAACAAAACAAGTGCTCTGACATTTTTAGTGCATTTTTGTCTTTTGGCTACTACGCATCAGAATAGCATGCCTGCCTCTTTGTTTCCGCTAGCTTTGATGCACGTCATTTAATAGGGTATGATGAACCAATCCCCAGGTTGTTAAATTGTGATGCGCCGCGAACAAGAACCAATGAAACGGAACGCTTTTTCTCAAGTCTCGTTTCCAAAGCAACGCCTCAAACCACGCACTTAATGAATTATTTAACAGATACTGTACATAGTTTTGTAGCCTTCAATCTCCCCCACAACTAAGCTTTGACTTTATCTGTTTGGTTTTGTGTAATGGTGAAACCATATGCATCAAACGTCGACTTGAACTCACCTTTGTCTCAGGTGGTGGTCGTCTTGGCAACCCATACACACCGGTGACATCTTGTACGTTGTTTGAAGTTGTGCGGTGGGGTGGACAGAACAAGTCACATTCTCTACTCAAGGCCCTTTGGCAATTCAAACGGTTTTCAAATCAATGTAACACACGTTATAGCCTCATGCTATAGTCTTTGCTTTCCCCAACTTAGCCCTTGTGTAACCGTAGCCTAGTCCCAGGTCTGTTTGTGCTGTCGTGACAATGACCGTAGGAATTGGCAAGACACCACAAACAGATCTGGGACCAGATTGGTTTTACCCCACCAGCCCACATCAAAGGATCCATGAGGACACCTGTAACCCCTGAGACCAGGGTCCTATTCATTAGGCACCAAACGGAAGAAAAAGGACAATCACCAGAACTTGTCGTTATGCTACGTTGCGCCCTAATGAATACGACCCAGGTGTTGTTCGGTCCAGCATCGTGTGTAGAACTATGTATGGACTGGCGCACCATTACGTTAGATAAGCTGTAAGAGAGAACTGTTTTGTGGAGGTGACCAGCTGACGGGGTGTTAAAACCCCCAGCGGCTCCGGGCACCACAGGCCGATTCAATGGTGCTTTTTCGAGCTCTTTTGTAATTTTGTGTAAAAAAGAAAAAACAGAAAGAAACTGCTCCAAAATGACTTGAATGAATGTATTTTTCTTTGTTGATGTACGTGATGCGAACGTGATGCAGATGTGCGGTGTAGTTGCAGGCAGGGACTGTTGGGTACCGTTGCCTATATGACAGAAAGCAAGGGGTTGGTTTTTGTAGGTCGGTGGCCTTCTGTGTCTTTTTAGGTTGTTCGTTCATTTTTTTTTTTTCCCCTTCTCTTTCTCTTTTTTACTGAGCCTTTTAAACGTAGGACGATGAGCGTTTTCTACTAACGTGCATCGCTATTATGAAGCCATTTTGATGAAGGCTCCGATAGGTCCAATGTTGTTGACGAGGAAGCAGCCATTGGTTTGGTTTTGGTGGTGTCGCTTCTGTCTCAGTGAGAAGACATGGTACTGCTTTCTATTCCCCCATCGCTCCATCTCTGTTGTAATTGCACTTAGCTTAGTCCCATTTCAAAACCAAAAGCACTTAGCTAGTTCATATTGTTATAGTGGAAACGTTTGAGCTGTCGGTCCGATATCACCGGAAACAGACTTATTACCTTTTTCAGATGTTTGCTGTGAACGATCTGAATCAAAACCATGATTTCCTGATTTTTGTTGTGTAGACATTTTGTGGTTTAGTGCGGAGGGTTTTGACCTCTGTAAAATTGCAGAGCGCAGATGAACACAAATTGCATGAATTAGGCAGTCGAGGTTGAACTATACTACGCTGGGAGACCCAAAGGGCCCAGGCTAAATTGTCAAAGCCAGTTTTGCACAGTGCTGCACTTTTTGAACATGAAAAATGTATTTATCTGTACAGACGGAGATGCTCAACATGGAGAGTGTACATGAGACCAGGCAGCATAATAAAGGCATTTCGTTTTATTTTATGCAAAAGCATTACCCATTTAATTGACCTTGCTCGCATTCCCAAGTGGTCTTTATTAAGCCAACATGGTTTCTTATTTGTAAAGGGATTTTTTTTTTTTACCTTAATTGTTTTGCTTGTTTATTGTACTTTTCATTTTCTTGTGCTTTTTTAAAATTTGTATATATATATTTGTTTTATTTCTTTGTAATGACAACAAAAATTGAGAGAACAATGCATTGTTAAGACCAAATGAAACTTAAAAACGAGGTTGTGATGCTAGGATTAAATCCGTCACTTCCTGGTAACGGAGGGGTGTAACAGTTAAATCTCTCTCCCGTGGTTTTCTTTTAGTCCCGTTTGACAACATAGCAATGTTCAGCATGCTGTCCGCTGGTCGCTGCTACATTATAGGAGTACAAGGAGCCCCCACCCCTGCCACACACACACTCCTAGGTCAGCTCCAGCTCCTTATCTATCCTCTAATATGTAATACTCTAGTGCCACTTGGTGGAAGAGAACCGCCTGAGACCACTGAGAATGAGTCAAACTGATTTTCAGGGTCCAAATCTAAAAACAAAAAATAAGAGGAACAAAAAAGAATGTGCCCGACTTTTTACGACTGACTGTATGCCTATATATATATATATATATATATATATATATATATAGCTACCACATAATCATTATGTAATCAAGAATGGCTGCAGTTGTTTCTTCTTATAAAACGGCCCCTTGGTCTGGTTGGTGTGTCTAAGGAGATGAAAAGGCCGACAGGGATCGCTTCTCTGTCCTTTCCAAACCCAGTATTTTTAAGCACTTATAGTTTGCTTATAATTTTTTGCCGAAAGGTGATTTTTATTTTATTTTATGGTATGTTGAGTGACTACCTTTCTGAGCACTTCGGAGTATGCATGACATCTCTCTCTATTTTATGACTCGACAAGACAACTATCTTCTTTTTTGTGTGTTTCCGTTCATCTTTTTGGCACTCAGTAAAAATTGGTATGTGCTGTATAAAGCTTTCTGATTAGTTCATTGTTAAGGCTGTACAGGGTTGTTTGTGACAATAACTGGTAAATAGATCATTTGTACTTTTTTGGTTTTTGTATTCGTTTTTTCTTTGTTTTGGCATTATTTTATGTTCAAAAGTTGCCAGATCTAAATGTAACAAGGATTTGAAAGTAAAGCTTACAACAGATGTTCCACCTCAGGTCTGGTTTTTCTTTCGACTCTATAATGTCATTTTCAATGTCATGTTGTCTTGATTGTATATAGTTGAAACGGCCTCTCTCCAGGGACAGCTGCTTCACTGGTGGAGACGTTCACAACGGGAAAGAAAAGAGCAGCAATGGATCCTCCCAAAAGTCTAATTCTGGAATACCTCGAACCGGCCAACACTCCTTATGGCCTTATGAGAGACGGCGGAGGACTCTTTCTGATGCGACGCAGTTCTCTATACGTTCCATAGGCATCTGAAAATGGCACCCTATTTCCTATATAGTGCACTACTTTTGACCCCTGTTCCCTATAAAGAGAACTACTTTTGACCAGGGCCCGACTGGGTTAACCGACAACGACGAAAACAGTGCATGCGCTTCAATGGGGCAGAAGGCCGTGAGTTGTTATGATTCTGGATGGCCAGATAGCTAGCAACAGTAACAACAAGCTGCCATGTAGTGAATCGCAAGGGGCTCATTTCAGCTAGTTTGTTCTTGATACCATGTCTTGTTTTGACTCATGTCACGTCTATGCTAATATGGCTAAAATTAGCTAGCTAGCTAACCAACAACAGTAACAATATATTTGAGAAACAATTGCTCATTGTGAAAATGTATTTATGATTTCAATAAACATTAGACTAAGTATAGTTTACTTGTTGTCAACAATCTAAGGCAACACCGTCCGTTTTGCCCCAAAGTTGCGCACGCCTCTGTTTTGTTGCTGAACAACCAACCTGTCTTGGGGCCCTGGTCAAAAGTAGTGCGCTACATAGGGAATAGGGTGCAATTTGGGGCGTGTACACAGTGCTGTAATGGAGGCAGCAGACAGCAGCAGCACGTTCTCACCCAGCCAGAGGTTGGGGCCAGCCTAATGAAAACAGATGAAGCAGAGATAAAGTGTTTGCAGAAATTAAGGAACTCATTTATCACCGTTAGGCCCCGAGCTATAGAACACCTTGGTCTAAAGTTCTCCTTTAACAGGCCTACAGTCAGTATCCCAAACACACACACTCTCTCCCTCTGTCTACCACCCTTCTCTCCTTCCCCTCTCCTTCTCTCTTCCCCCTTTTTCTTCCCCCCCTTAATTCAATGGCTTTATTGGAATGGGAAACATATGTTTATATAAAGTAGATAATAAACAAAAGGAAAATAAACAAAGACATGTCTAATTCAAACTGAAATAGTGCATATTGTATAAACAGCCAATACTTTGAAGGGGTGAGAGAGAGATCTCCCTCCCTCCCCCTTTAGTATTGACAGTTGCATAGGGCTGTTTATATGACATGCACTATTTCAGTTGAAAGTCCGTGTGTATTATGCAGTAATGTTATCTGTTCATATTAGCCAATGATCTGTATATACAGTACCTCATCCACAGGATTTCAGTGTTGCTCAGAGTAAAGTATGGAGCTTCGGCGATACTAGACCAAATGGTCACCTCACTTCCCTGGACCTTAACCTTTACAGAGGTCACCCGTGTTCAAGTCTGAAACTCCTCTCTCTTCTCTATGTAGTTCAGATGTTGGCGTCTAGATCCGGTCTGGCCGTTTGCCATACCGTGGTATTAATGAGTCTCCTCTCCAGTGTGTTGAAAGCGGCTTAATTAAGTTCAAAGCAGTGCCAGGGTCATTAGAGGCCTGCTCAGCTGACCTCCCTATGAGTGGAAGTGTTGATTAGGAAGTGGAGATGGAGACACTCGCGCGGGCACATACACACTAGTGGAGACACACTCCTACACACACACATGGCAGGACATGTATTGATTTGAGGGTATTTAGATGTCTAAAGATTGACTTCCATTCATATTTAGCTCATGCCTATAACACCTTAATTACTATACAATGCTATTGTCCAAAATGGAGAATTTATCCTTCCTCACAAAAAGTGTATATATAGTTATAATAATATCCCAACACCCCTGGGCTCAAGCTGTCTGCACAGCGAAGACCTTTCGACACCACCTCGCGAAAGTTGGCCGGAACCGATCGATAGCGTGTTAGCTTTTTGTTTGTAGGTTCAGGCTGCCTTGGCTTTATTACAGCTGGTTCGAGTCATGGGGGAGTGGTAGCGGCACGGATTTGCAGGCCGAGGGAGAGAGAAAGAGCGGGAAAGAGACAGAGAGGGAGAGAGAAAGAGCGGGAAAGAGACAGAGAGGGAGAGAGAAAGAGCGGGAGACAGAGAGGGAGAGAGAAAGAGCGGGAAAGAGACAGAGAGGGAGAGAGAAAGAGGGAAAGAGAAAGAGCGGGAAAGAGACAGAGAGGGAGAGAGAAAGAGCGGGAAAGAGACAGAGAGCGAGAGGAGCTCCCTCTTGTTTGCCAAAAGTGTAATCCCACTGTGACCTGGGCTGACCCCGCCCTGAGAGGAAAGCTGCTTAGACAGAAGTGTGTGTCGGCAGGAGGGAGCTGCTACCCAGCGGTCTGCCTCCCTCTGTCTTTCCACTTCTCCCTCTCTTTCTCTAGTATGGTGATTCTCTCCGTCTACTCTTTTTCTTTCTCACTGTACCCCTCCACCTTTCTCTCTTCCCCTTTATTTCTACCGCTCACTTCCTCCCCTGCCCTCTTCTCTCACTTCCTCCCCTACCCTCTTCTCTCACGCCTCCCCTACCCTCCTTTTCTCTCCCTCCACCTCGCTCTCCCTCCATCTCTCTCCACCTCCCTCTTATCCCCCCTTTCTCTCCTCCCTCTACTCTCATGTCTTCCCTGAAGCATCAATACTTCCCGGGATCCCTCTTCACCCGTCTGTCCATGGTGGGTTTGAGGTCTTAGCATGTGAAGGAGGAGGAGCTGAGGCAGAGCTAAGTAAAGACAGATCATCTCTCCCCTCCATAGAGAAAACAAACCGAGGGGGGCAAAAATAGTCCAAAATGGCACCCTATTCCCTATATAGTGCACTGCTTTTGACCAGGGTCCATAGTGCTTTGGTCAAAAGTAGTGTGCACTATAAAGGAGATAGGGGTGCCATTTCGTACGTAACCAGAGAGACAAAGAGAAGGCCTGAAACAGAGAGGATCGTTGGTGCAGAGAACACTAAGGGGGAAACTAACTGTGGAATTGATTTAGCATGGGGTATACCAGCACTAATGCAACTTTTCAGAAATGACTAGTTTCCAGACCAAACTTATTTTATAAAGTTCATGTAATTTCAGATCGAGTTCAATGAAATCCAAAGTGCTACAACCTTATCCATTCGTTGATAATCACATCGTTCTATTACGTCTGGACAGCTTCCACCTCAGGTGAGAAAAACACCTCTTATCCAATCAAGAGCTGGGATCTAGCCAAATAAAAAATGGATAGGGGGACGATCTGTAGTCTGGGCTCGGTCCCAAGTGCACTACTTTCGACCAGAGCTCTATGGATCCTGGTCTAAAGTAGTGCACTTCATAGAGAATAGGGTTCCACGTGGGAGCAGTCTCCTGTGGTGTATCACTCATTTGCCCGTCCAGAATAGGCAACAGAGAGGACATGCATTTACTTGCTTGTCCTTCTGCACCCAATCCCACCAACCAGCACCAGACGTCACCATCACTAGCCAACCACCCCATGCGGTGTGAGCTCCTAATCGCAGGGGTGAGACATCGCTCGGCAGAGGCGGGGGGGGGGGGGTCCGCGACAATCTGATTCAGGAAGCTCCACAGGGGGAGAGGGATTAGGAAGAAGCCACCGGGCTCTGGCGTATCCAGACCTGGAGCCGCCCCGGAACATTATAGAGGGATGGGTCGTATAGCCACACACACACTGCCTCACTACACAACCCCAAACATAAGCTGGGTGATTTTGATTGGACAAGGAAGGCATGTTTACTGTATATAAGGGGGAGGGATATACTGTAACTTGGTGAAACGGGGGGGGGGGGGGGGGGTCATACCACTTAGCTAGGAAGAGTCATCTGAAATGGAGACCCAGTAAATCTCACGACTGTTGTCAGGGCTAGACTGTTACCATGGCACTACGGGACACTGACCAGCCATAGGTTACTTGGTTTCTATGGATATGAGCTCTTCGAACATAACACAATTGCATGAATAGGTCTTTTCATTTTCCTATTGGACATCACGCTCAGTGATACTTGCATCATCTTCTGTTTTGTTTTTGTTGACATTTAGAACATGATAGTATGTGCAGTCTTTTAAAATGTGGTAATTTACAGCATCTTGCCAGCATCAATCAGTTGCCGTCAAATGCAATCTAAAATGTATCTCTTCTAATTATGCCATTCTACTCTATTCTATCTCTACATGTATTACTGCTTTATATTTATATTCCTCACCATTTCTGTCTATTACAAGACCAGCACTGATTTCAATGATTCAGGTCCGTAGAGATCTGAGGCTGGCAGGTTTTTGTGTGTCTGGCTTTTTAAGAGCAGATCCAAGGTCAGAGACAAGCTAATCCTGCTCCTCGTTCCCCTGGTGAAGTAATGAAGTGTAACACTGACCCCAGTCTCACCCCCAACGATCTGCTCCGGCTGGCCAGGTGAAAAACTGATCTGGAGACAGTTGTACTTTATTCTTGGTTTGGAAATACAGTAAAACCAGGTACAGTGGTTGTTTACTGAGGAAACCACACAGAGAAACATAAGGGTATCGTTCTCGTTTTCAAATCCACCACAATATCCAATGTGACATTGAACCAGTGGCGTGTATTCATGGATGCCAAGGGAAACCAGTCTTTCCCAAAACATTTCTAAGTAAAAAACACAAAATAATGTTTCAAAATTGTCCTTCAATTCGCAAGAGGTTGAATGTATCTAACCGGAGAAAGCACTCGAGCAAGCGAAACAGCGCCCATCTATCTGATGCTGTCTGGTCTAAAAGAGTATGACATCGTGCCGCCCATAGCATTGAATGCATGGGAAGCCAGTGAACATTTGGCCTCCCTTGATTAAAAAAAAAGCATCAAATAATAGCCAATCAGCATTGAGCTAAACTGAGTGAGCTCAACTGTGAATGGTCTTGGCACACCAAAAAAAAAAGTGTCATGGGAAGCCGTTTGGATTTGTCGTCTCTCCTGTCAAATCGCATTGAGAGCATATGTCATTGACAGGGTGTTTTTCTACTTGCACCAACACGCACACACAGGCACAAATCAGAACCACGAACAGCCGCATTTTATTTAGCTTACGTTGATTGGACTAAATAGTTTTTGGTATCTTTTAGTTGTCATTGTATTAGACTAATCAGAGGTGATTAGATGATGTTGAAGTTGAAGCAAACAATGTAATTATCACAACACACAGGTTGTAATGTGGCTTTTTCTTCTGGATTGGCTTCCCCAGTGATTTTACCCACGTACCACTACTGCGTTGAACAGACATGTTTAGAAACAGAAACCACCATCTTTAATAGAATCCTTCCTATTTGTGTTGAGACCTGATCACTGCCTGGTTAGTAGTGTTTTAAATGATTCCATGTACTTGAGCATCTAACGATTTCTACAATGCATTTCAATTAGCCTAATCCAATTGCGGTCTTCAATCAATTACGGGACCGCCCCTTACTCGTTTGTCTTCCAATCAAGACATTGGGAATCCTACCATCAATTCTCATTTAAGAGGAGAGCGGGTCAAACAAATCCACTTGGATCGCATCCATCCAGATGTCTGGTCTAGTCGTTGTACGTGGCTACTACTACACGATAAAACACATTTTTGGGCAAGTCGGACATCTTGCCTTCCCATCTTGGAATAAACGACTTATATATCATATAAGACTGCTGTGGAGTGTGGCGATATCAATTAGTATTTAATGTCCACCATCCGGATCATTATAAAGTAGCTTACACGGAAAGTTAGCATTGTTCTGGAGGCAGTTATGCAAAGTGGTCACTAGCTGGCACAGCCACAATATAAACCTAACCTTAACCACACCGCTAACCCTAATCTTAAATCAAGACAAAAAAATACTTTATGTATTTTATTTACAATAAACCCAATTTTGGACATCTAAGTTCTGCCTCCAGGCAAGACTCAGGGCAATAACACTGGGTGAATCAACGTTGTCTCCACATCATTTCAATGAAATGATGTTGAACACACGTGAAATAGACGTCTGTGCCTAGTTGGAAACGTCAACCTGAATACAAGCTTACTGTACGGAATGCATATTAGAAACTTCCTCATTCCTCCTCAGACCTACTCTAGTCAAGTATCAACCCTGCACAAGTCAAGCATTAACCCTCCCCGAGTCAGATGTCATCCCTCCTCCTCAACCCTCTCCCCTAGTCCAAACTCTGTGGGTGCACGTTTTGGTTTTTGCCTTAGAACTACACAGCTGATTCAAATAACCAACTCATCATCAAGCTTTGATAATTTGAATCAGCTGTGTAGTGCCAGGGCAAAAACCAAAACCAGGGGGGCACCAGGACCGAGTTTGAGAAAGCCTGAAGCGTCAACCCTGCATTGGTCAGTTATTACCTCTGCTGTAGTCAAGCATGTTATTACTCCAACCTTGTGAAAGTGACAAACTGACGTGTTCATTTTCAGCAAAAAACAACTTCATATCTGGAATTTCTATTGGAGAAGCAGTTTCTGCCCATCTTCATACTGTACTGTCTTTGCCTCAAAGGCTTACATATCTTGGTTAATAAAATTCTCAATTACACTCACACGTCACATATCACCATGACTACAGTAACAGAACATGATTATACCAGCATTTGTTCTGAAAATACAATGTACCAATGTCAGATAACACATCAGTTTCTTTACCAAAACAGACAGATCGGCAGAGGCGGCACTGGCACAGTACAACTAACAAACAAAAGCTTACTCTACAGTCTTGAGTTCAGCCCGTCCAGATGTAGGTAGTGACTCAGGAGCAGCACAGCGATGGTTGCCAAGGTGCCCAGATAGTCATTTAACCCTCATTGGTGGAGAGGCACACAAGCTGAAGGGCAAATTCGTTTTTTCAAACTGAGCTCTTTCCATTCCCAATATCTTCCCTGTCGTATAACAGATAAATACAGATTTTTAAGAGGGATTTCTGTAATCTGCAAATGCCAGCCATGCTCTTTCATTTCAGTAAGAAGACTGCATTCTGCCTTTGGGTGTGATTTAGGCTAATTGCGAGAAACAACGATAATGACTTCTATTGGAAACATAATAGAGCAAGTTACACCACTAAGGTCAATAGCAGGAATGGCTGGACTTCAAAACTCTAATCTCATTAGTTTCTCACTGCAGTCCACCACGAAATTGAGGCAGAATAATACAAGTAGGGGGAATATACGATCTGAAAAGGTCATCCTATAGGGAGACCTTCCTCCACCACACAAGAGCGCTCTCTCAGTCAGTTCTCAGGGCCATAGCATGTTTGGATGTCGATGAGCATTCCATGGCACTGACTTCCAACAGACGCCCTGAGAGTACCACAGGAATGGTTATCACAACAATTAGACTGACAGCTCTTTTCTAAACCAAGCTTGATTTATTGTGTCCTAAGATTAATGTCCTGCCTGTACAGTATAGTTGGCTTTGGTTTGCAGTATAAAATGGTGCAATCTCTCTCCCTCTCTCATAAACACACACACTGCTAGCATGGATTCATTTAGGTGGTCATGTTAAATGATGCATACTAGCACATTCCTCTCCTTCTCTCTGACACACACACACACAGCTTGCTGCAGGAGCGAGACACCTGGCCCATATCCTCGTGCCAGAAAAACGCCACGTCCGGCTGTCCAGTCAGTCTGTGTCCAGTTGCCAGACCAGTGGTCCAGTGTGGCTGGCACCGGTTACCCTGCCCATCTGCCACCAGGCGCTAACTCGCCCCGTCGCCTGCTCTACCTGCTCCCACGCAACTTGTCCGGGGAGAGCGGGAAGTGGCGGGAACAATGAGTCATGGCGGTGCCCACTGCCCTGGCACGGCTCCCTGACATGTCAACGTGACGTGATGAAGCCAGCTTCGCCAGCCACGGCCACAGCTTCCTGCCCGCCTCACAGGCCTTTTACTGTGGGCCGTGTCCGCTTTGCCCCCGGAGCAGAGAGAGGAGCCAGGAACATGCCAGGGCAGTAAAACGGCCAGTGATCAACTACCAGGGAGCAGAGCTCAGCTGCCATCTTGTTACCTCAGTGGGCAGAACAGGGTCGTGTTCATTAGGCATCAAACGGAACAAAAATGGACTGAAACAGGGATGGACCAGTTGAACCATGTCCAATAGGAAGCACTAGTTCCTATTTTCTGTTGTAAAATGTTTTGATATGGGTATACCCTGATGAATACGACCCTGTTAGGCTTAGGGCAGGGTGGAGAATGGGCTGTATCCATTACCGGCCATTAGTGAAAACACACCCCTTTATATCTCATATTAAAAGGTGCATTTTAAGGAATACAAATATTTTTTTTATAATTTCATATAGCCCAATTTTCAGATTATGTTCATCAAAAATCCAGGCAAACAAGAGTGTGCAGTTATTTTAACCAGGTTTGAGTGGTAGCCTAGTCGTTTGGAGGATCTGGTGCTTGGCTGACCCAGTCCAGCAGTGGGCAGGGTTACCCCAGGGCAGAAGCACTGAGTGGTCATTAACATATGGCCAAGGAGAGGGCAAGGCAGAGTGCAGTCTATCGGTAGTTAATAGCAACTATCCAATATAAACCTCCTCCGCTCCAGAAAGTAAAAACTAGATTGCATCCCAAATGGCACCATATTCCCTATATAGTGCACTACTTTTGATCCAGAGCCCCTGGTCAAAGGTAGTACACTATGTAGGGAATAGGTTGCCATTTGGGACGTGGACTAGAACACTTTTTACTGGTTGCCAAGGCTTTAAGTGCTGTAGCATTAATTCCTCCATCATAAAAGACACTGGGCTCAAAGCACAGTGGAATAAAATACAAGAGTGTACCGTTCATCTTCTGCCTCTCTACACGAGTCTGGGATTGTGGCGTGCAGGAAGCTGTCTGGTAGTTTTCTCTACACAGCAGAGAGAGAGAGAGTGTGTATAGATGTGGACAGGTGTGACAGGCTGACCTCCTTATGCAGCCAAGGAGGAGTGAAGGAGTGTAGTCCAGCACTGTCTCTCAAAACATGGTCTGTCTGGAGCACAGACTGGAGAGACCACTGGTTTCCCAGCCTGGAGAGACCACTGGTTGCCCAGCCTGGAGAGACCACTGGTTGCCCAGCCTGGAGAGACCACTGGTTGCCCAGCTTGGAGAGACCACTGATTTCCCAGCCTGGAGAGACCACTGGTTGCCCAGCCTGGAGAGACCACTGGTTGCCCAGCTTGGAGAGACCACTGGTTGCCCAGCTTGGAGAGACCACTGTTTTCCCAGCCTGGAGAGGACCACTGGTTGCCCAGCCTGGAGAGACCACTGGTTGCCCAGCCTGGAGAGACCATTGGTTGCCCAGCCTGGAGAGACCACTGGTTTCCCAGCCTGGAGAGACCACTGGTTTCCCAGCCTGGAGAGGACCACTGGTTTCCCAGCCTGGAGAGACCACTGGTTGCCCAGCTTGGAGAGACCACTGGTTGCCCAGCCTGGAGAGGACCACTGGTTTCCCAGCCTGGAGAGACCACTGGTTGCCCAGCTTGGAGAGACCATTGGTTGCCCAGCCTGGAGAGACCACTGATTGCCCAGCCTAGAGAGACCACTGGTTTCCCAGCCTGGAGAGGACCACTGGTTGCACAGCCTGGAGAGACCACTGGTTGCCCAGCCTGGAGAGACCACTGGTTGCCCAGCCTGAAGAGACCACTGGTTGCCCAGCCTGGAGAGACCACTGGTTGCCCAGCCTGGAGAGACCACTGGTTGCCCAGCCTGGAGAGGACCACTGGTTTCCCAGCCTGGAGAGACCACTGGTTGCCCAGCTTGGAGAGACCACTGGTTGCCCAGAACAGGGGATATTCACTTTAGTATATTATCTACTTCACTTGCTTTGGCAATGTTGACATATGTTTCCCATGCCAATAAAGCCCCTTGAATTGAATTGAGAGGCGAGAGAAGGGCCTGGAGTGAGAGATGGGAAGAGAGAGGGGGAGTGAGGAATGAGTAGAGATAGAGAGAGAAGGGTATAGAGAGGAGAGGGGGATGAGGGCTAGTGAGAGAGTACAGCCAGAGATAATAAGGGGGAGTAGCTTAATTTTCACCCTACATATCACTGATCTAGGACACAGCCTCTCAAGGCAGAGAGCTGAGGCAGAGAGAGAAGAGATGGGAGGGGAGAGGCAGAGAGGGGAGGGGGAGAGAGAAGAGAGGGGAGGCAGAGAGTTGCCAAGCCAGGACCTCTCTGCCTGGGTTGATGTCTCTGTCTCTGCCAGAGAACACTGAGTACTAACAGACACACACACCAGAGGGAGGAGACCAGGTCCAAGACGTCCATCCCCCTTTTGAAAGATGCACTTTGTCCGCCGGGTCTCGTCGGACATCCTTTTGTTTAAACAAGACGTCTCAGTCAGTCAGATGTTATTCCAGACATTCCAGATTATTGGCCCGCAGTAATCGAACAGCTGAATTCACTTAGGCCCAGAGGAGGCACAGCCAGGCCAATTAGACTGTGGATTAAGAGTGATTGCCTTCTGTGTCCTGAGGTGGCGCGGACTGGCGCTGGCTGCCATCTTGAGAATCGCTTTCATTAGGTTCTATTATCATGGTGGCTGCTGGCTCTGCTAAGATAAGCTAACACGCATGCGCAAACTCTAAGCACCACCGGCTTTAAAATAAACAATGGACCCTCCCTATAATGTATTTTACCTGAGGTCTGGAATGGGGGCGGATTTTAAGATTTTAACAACGCAATGCAGGTGGATGATGGGTCGGTAGTTTGGGCTGGGAAGGGGCAGTGTGAGAGAACCCTTTTTCCTGACCAGACCAGCCAGGGCGGGTTTGTTTTATCAGGCAGTGCGCGCGGGGAGCCTAAGCAGCTGGATTTCATTAATTGAGTGCTGGCAGCAACGTCTCTCTCTCTCCATCTCCCTCTTTTACAGCAGTGGTGACTCACACACTGGGATTCATCCTTCTCTCCCGCTCCCGCTGATATCATCTTCCAACCATAACTACAAATAATTATTCACTCAAATCCATTACCAGAGGTCAACCAAGTTCCCCCAATCGGCTTCTAAAGTCCAATTACTGGGCGCAAAGGAAGGCTCCTTCTCTCTCTCCCTCTCCATATGTAGATCATCGTCCACAGGCCCATAGGCAGCAGGCAGGCGGGCGGGTGAGCAAATTACACACAGCAAACACAGGTCTGTGTGTGAAAGAGAGGAAGAGAACATTAGTGTGTGGATGAGAATGAGTTTTCCTCAGGTGCTTTAATAAAGGGGGAGACTCACACTAGCTGACCACCTGAGAGGCCCCGTCATACTATGTACCACCATGATCTGCCTACTAGGTTCTGTAGAATGACTAGACCCCACTCTACTGCCATGATCTGCCTACTAGGTTCTGTAGAATGACTAGACCCCACTCTACTGCCATGATCTGCCTACTAGGTTCTGTAGAATGACTAGACCCCACTCTACTGCCATGATCTGCCTACTAGGTTCAGTAGAATGACTAGACCCCACTCTACTGCCATGATCTGCCTACTAGGTTCTGTAGAATGACTAGACCCCACTCTACTGCCATGATCTGCCTACTAGGTTCTGTAGAATGACTAGACCCCACTCTACTGCCATGATCTGCCTACTAGGTTCTGTAGAATGACTAGACCCCACTCTACCACCATGATCTGCCTACTAGGTTCTGTAGAATGACTAGACCCCACTCTATTGCCATGATCTGCCTACTAGGTTCAGTAGAATGACGAGACCCCACTCTACTGCCATGATCTGCCTACTAGGTTCAGTAGAATGACTAGACCCCACTCTACCACCATGATCTGCCTACTAGGTTCTGTAGAATGACTAGACCCCACTCTATTACCATGATCTGCCTACTAGGTTCAGTAGAATGACGAGACCCCACTCTACTGCCATGATCTGCATACTAGGTTCAGTAGAATGACTAGACCCCACTCTACTGCCATGATCTGCCTACTAGGTTCTGTAGAATGACTAGACCCCACTCTACTGCCATGATCTGCCTACTAGGTTCTGTAGAATGACTAGACCCCACTCTACTGCCATGATCTGCCTACTAGGTTCTGTAGAATGACTAGACCCCACTCTACCACCATGATCTGCCTACTAGGTTCTGTAGAATGACTAGACCCCACTCTACTGCCATGATCTGCCTACTAGGTTCAGTAGAATGACGAGACCCCACTCTACTGCCATGATCTGCCTACTAGGTTCAGTAGAATGACTAGACCCCACTCTACTGCCATGATCTGCCTACTAGGTTCTGTAGAATGACTAGACCCCACTCTACTGCCATGATCTGCCTACTAGGTTCTGTAGAATGACTAGACCCCACTCTACTGCCATGATCTGCCTACTGGGTTCTGTAGAATGACTAGACCCCACTCTACCGCCATGATCTGCCTACTAGGTTCTGTAGAATGACTAGACCCCACTACCACCATGATCTGCCTACAAGATTCTGTAGAATGACTAGACCCCAGTACCACCTTGATCTGCCTACTAGGTTCTGTAGAATGACTAGACCCCACTACCACCTTGATCTGCCTACTAGGTTCTGTAGAATGACTAGATCCCTCTCTACCACCATGATCTGCCTACTAGGTTATGTAGAATGACTAGACCCCACTCTACCACCATCATCTGCCTACTAGGTTCAGTAGAGTGACTAGACCCCTCTCTACCACCATGATCTGTCTACTAGGTTCTGTAGAATGACTAGACCCCTCTCTACTACCATGATCTGCCTACTAGGTTCTGTAGAATGACTAGACCTCACTCTACCACCATCATCTGCCTACTAGGTTCAGTAGAATGACTAGACCCTTCTCTACCACCATGATCTGCCTACTAGGTTCTGTAGAATGACTAGACCCCACTACCACTATGATCTGCCTACTAGGTTCTGTAGAATGTCTAGACCCCACTTCTACAATCATCTGCCTACTAGGTTTAATAGAATGACTAGACCCTTCTCTACCACCATGATCTGCCTACTAGGTTCTGTAGAATGACTAGACCCCACTTCCACCATGATCTGCCTACTAGGTTCTGTAGAATGACTAGACCCCACTTCCACCATGATCTGCCTACTAGGTTCTGTAGAATGACTAGACCCCACTAAAACTGGTAGTGAGACGCAATAAAAACTAGCCAATCAGTGCCTCATCGTCTGTATGAAGACATCCTAACGATAGATTATCCCTACGTTCCATCCTACACTCCTTATAATATCACATGTCCCCCAGCCACCAGGGTTCTACTGCTAGAGCAGAGAGAGTGATGCTATGGTGTTATGAGGTGGGCTGCTTAGAGGGTGAGCACACAAACAACAAAAAGCACAAATCTCACCTCCCCCCATCCTCTCTGCTCTCTCCAGTCCACTCCATCCCTACTAGTGACTGTGGGTGCTTAGATCGTTTTGCAGCAGTCTTGAAACTGAGCCGTGAGCCTGAATGAAATGCTTCACACACACTCATCTGTCACGTGAGAGAGACGGCAGAGCAGCCAGCCGAGTCGGTGCGACCCGGGCGGGAGGAGTGTGTGTGTGTGGTGGAAGGAGGAGGGCAGTGTGTGTGAGGGAGGTATGTGTGTGTGGAGGGTTTGTGTGTGTATGAAAGAGGGAGGTGGGGATGGTGTGTGTGTATGTGTGTGAGAGCAGGGGGGACTGTGGGGAGATGAAGAGAGCCAACACAGCAGGGAGGGAGAGGCTTTGTGGATCGGCAGACCATGACCAGCGGCCGCACCACGCACGCACGCACACACACACACACACACACACACACACACACACACACACACACACACACACACACACACACACACACACACACACACACACACACACACACACACACACACACGCACACACACACACACACAGAAAGTGTGTGCGTTAGCGTGGTGGGAGGGCCCAGGTGACATTTCATTCAGTGTCACGCATCCCACTCTCTCTGATCAGGGCAGACAACATGCCCAAATACAACACCAGCAGAACCCACAACAAAACCACCACCACCTTATTCTCAATCCTTACCACTGAAGCACTACAGATTTCCAGAGAGAAATGGAAAGGTCATTTAGGATTGAGCCGACATATGTAGCGCTTACCGTCTCCGCCAATTTGGGAACATTACCTTTCAATTTCAAATTGGGCCTTAGTGATGAATTTCCCCCGATACGGATTGAATTGAGCCCTAGGTCTCTGTCTGGTGCTACACACGACAAGTTACTGCGACAACGCTTTATACTAACCATTCATCATTCTAAGACATGGTTCTGTACACCAGCAACAGCCTGCATTTCTAACAATAAGACTTGGTTGTCTTTATTTATAGAAACAATACTCATAGGAATGTGATTGTCATGTCGCTACGACAACGCTCTATACTACTAACCATTCATAATGAGTACATTGTCATGTAATTAGTCATCATTTGCAGATGCTGTCAAGTGGAGCTGGGTTTGGACTGCAATTAAACACAATTTCAAATAAAGAGACGCTTGTGTGTTGGATGAAAATGTGGGGATGGACCACCGCTCTGACGGACACACAAAGCATCAATCGAAGTCTTGAGAAATGGAAAATCCCCCTCCGACCCCATCAAAGACCGTGTCCATGCCCTGTGCTTACATTAAAGAAATGTCTCTAAATGGTAAACACATGTGGGCTGGTCTGTGTTTGGGCTAAAATGGCTGAACATTGAACATGATACCACAGCATTTGAGTTAATCTTTCCACTGAGAAACCACATCAGGGTGTTTACACTGAAGCCTAGTGTACGCTGTGTGTGTGTGTGTATGTCCAGAGATTAAGCTAAGACTGACTGTTCCCTAGAGCATTACAGTGTGTGTGTGTGTGTGTGTGTGTGTGTGTGTGTGTGTGTGTGTGTGAAAGAGAGAGACAGCGTGATGAAGGGGAAGGGTGTTACTCAAGCCTAATGAATCCATCTGCATTCAGGGGACAGTCTTCCTCCAGGCGCAGACAGGAGGAAACGACCGCCAACCTGCGAGCAGAGAGACTCTGGAGGCTGGGGCTCACTTCTCCGGAACAGACAGATGTAAGCGATCAAGGAAAGATGGAAGTGGATGGAATAATTGGGGGGGACTGGGACGGATTTGACTAAGAATCTAGGGATTCTTTCCTAACAACAAACATAGGTTTGTGGCTTTGGACTGCAGCATAGAAGCAGTTTTCTCCCCACTATGTACAGACTGTCCTTTACAAACTTTACACTGGCGTTGTACAATGAGGGCAATTCCCACTGTTTTTTTATTTATTTTCAGAGGTTGATGCCTACTGCGCCCTGGGCTGGTGTAATGGACGCCTTATGATAATACTACTCTCTCTTTGATCATTCCTCTGCCCAGCGGTAGGTAGGTAGCCTAGTATCTGCTTGAAGCCAGCCTCTGACTGGCATGGAGGATGGACGTGAAGGATTACCATGGTGTCCTCAGAGCTCCAGGGAAGAAGGATCTGGTGTCCTAGCAGCCTCTCTGTGACCTGTCACCCAGCACATCCTGAGGGGAGGAGCGGTGGAGGGGTGGAGGCTGGCTCTCAGGCCAGTCATTATGAAAATGGTTTAGATGAGTTTAGATGTAAAGTTAGGGGGACATCTGGTGGTCAAGAGTGGTAATTTTGTCTGGATTAAATGTAAAACTTTACCAGGACAACGGGAATGATATGACGCTTGTATTAAAAGTTGTCAAGCTTCCTTGGTTCAGTAGCTACGTCCCCACACAAAGCTTCCTAGCCCTGGTTCAGTAGCTATGTTCCCACACAAAGCTTCCTAGCCCTGGATCAGTAGCTACGTTCCCACGCAAAGCTTCCTAGACCTGGTTCAGCAGCTATGTCCCCAAGCAAAGCTTCCTAGCCCTGGGTCAGCAGCTACGTTCCCACACAAAGCTTCCTAGCCCTGGGTCAGCAGCTACGTTCCCACACAAAGCTTCCTAGCCCTGGTTCAGTAGCTACGTCCCCACACAAAGCTTCCTAGCCCTGGATCAGTAGCTACGTTCCCACACAAAGCTTCCTAGCCCTGGGTCAGCAGCTACGTTCCCACACAAAGCTTCCTAGCCCTGGGTCAGCAGCTACGTTCCCACACAAAGCTTCCTAGCCCTGGTTCAGTAGCTACGTCCCCACACAAAGCTTCCTAGCCCTGGATCAGTAGCTACATCCCCACACAAAGCTTCCTAGCCCTGGTTCAGCAGCTACGTTCCCACACAAAGCTTCCTAGCCCTGGATCAGTAGCTACGTTCCCACACAAAGCTTCCTAGCCCTGGTTCAGCAGCTACGTCCCCACACAAACATTTCAGCAACAGAAAACACCCACAACTATCTAATTCATTTCATAATTTATTTAACTCATTGATTATGATAAAATCTATAAAACTGCATCCATTGATACTCTTCAAGTATAAACCATTAAATGGCAATGTCAAGTCTCTTGTATGAGTAAGTAGGTCAGTGTTTCAATTTGAAGGCAGTGTGTTGTGTGTGTGGGATTGGGAGGGGGACCAAGACCTAGAACTCCTTCCCTTCTCTCATCAACAATCAATCGTCCTTACAGAGCAGTGACCTGAGAGACAAGGCGAGAAGAGTAATCAATATTACAGTATATGGATAATGCTGTTGGTATTAGATCTCCACTTCAGCTAGGTCACTGTGAGGAGGAGGATGATGAAGAAGAGGTGAAGGCCTTCAGTAACAGATCAGCCGCCAGGCCCGGTGATATAGCTCCCCTGGTGACCCTGTCCTCTAGCTGGGGTAGCTCCCCCCTGACGGCAGGGTGTTCCTGGAAGTGCCTCAGGACATTCTCCTGAATCAGGCTCCACATCCACACCTTGTGCTGGGCCCTACGTCTGTCCTGGAAGTCCCCGCTGGACAGGGTGGCTGAGCGGAAGGCCTCCATCTTACCCCACAGCTCTGCTACACCCTCGCCTGTCTGGGATGACACACGCACTACCTGGTGGGGGGGGAGAACCACACACACACACACACACACACACACGGTTAAGGACCAGTGAGCACACATACACACACTATGTTCTACTATCCTTGTGGGGACCTAAAATGTATTTCAATGGAAAATCCTACTTTTCCCTAACCTTAAGCTTAAAATAGCCTTTGTCCATGTGGGGATGTGGGAAATGGCTCCACAAGGGAGAATTTTACTTGTTTAACTATCATTGTGTGAACTTTGGGGATTTTCAGTACCCACAAGGACAGTAATACAAGCCCCCCCACACAGTGCATACTGACATACATATACTCTCACATACGGTACTTGTCAGAAGTTTGGACACACCTACTACTCATTCAATGGTTTTTCTTTATTTGTACTATTTTCTACATAGAATAATATAATAATAGTGAAGACATCAAAACTATGAAATAACACATATGGGATCATGTAGTAACCAAAAAAAGTGTTAAACAAATCAAAATATATTTTAGATTCTTCTAAGTAGCCACCCTTTGTGTTGATGACAGCTTTGTACTCTTGGCATTCTCTCAACCAGCTTCACCTGGAACGCTTTTCCAACAGTCTTGAAGTAGTTCCCACATCTGCTGAGCACTTGTTGGCTGCTTTTCCTTTACTCTGTGGTCCAACTCATCCCAAACCATCTCAATTGGGTTGAGGTCAAGTGATTGTGGAGGCCAGATCATCTGATGCAGCACTCCATCACTCATATTCTTGGTCAAAAAGCTCTTACATAGATAGGAAGTGTGTTTGGGTCATTGTCCTGTTGAAAAACAAATGATAGTCCCACTAAGCGCAAACAGGATGGGGTGGCGTATCGCTGCAGAATGCTGTGGTAGCCATGCTGGTTAAGTGTACCTTGAATTTGAAATAAATCACAGTGTCACCAGCAAATCACCCCCACCCATCACACCTCCTCCTCCATGCTTCACGGTGGGAACCACATGTGGAGATCATCCACTCAATTACTCTACGTCTCACAAAGACACAGCGGTTGGAACCAAACATCTCAAATTTGGACTCATCAGACCAAAGGACAGATTTCCACCGGTCTAATGTCCATTGCTCATGTTTCTTGGCCCAAGCAAGTCTCTTATTATTATTTGTGTCCTTTAGTAGTGGTTTCTTTGCAACAATTTGACCGTGAAGTCCTGATTCACGCAGTGTCCTCTGAACAGTTGATGTTGAGATGTCTTACTTGAAATATGTGAAGCATTTATTTGGGCTGCAATCTGAGGTGCAGTTAACTTTAATGAACTCATCCTCTGCAGCAGAGGTAACTCTGGGTCTTCCGTTCCTGTGACTGTCCTCACGAGAGCCAGTTTCATCATAGCGCTTGATGGTTTGTGCGACTGCACTTGAAGAAACTTTCAAAGTTCTAGACATTTTCCGGTTGACTGACCTTCATGTCCTGAAGTAATGATGGACTGTCATTTCTCTTTCCTTATCTGAGCTGTTCTTGCCATAATATGGACTTGGTCTTAACCAAATAGGGCCATCTTCTGTATACCCCCCTACCTTGTCACAACACAACTGATGGGCTCAAACACATTAAGAAGGAAATAAATCCCACAAATTAACTTTTAACCAGGCACACATGTAAATTGAAATGCATTCCAGGCGACTACCTCGTGAAGCTGATTGAGAGAATGCCAAGCGTTTGCAAAGCTGTCATCAAGGCAAAGGGCGGCTACTTTGAAGAATCTCAAATCTAAAATATATTTTGATTTGTTTAACACTTTTTTTTTTTGGTTACTACATGATTCAATGTGTGTTATTTTATAGTTTTGATGTCTCCACTATTATTCTACAATGTAGAAAATAGTTCAAATAAAGAAAAACACTGGAATGAGTAGGTGTGTCCAAACTTTTGACTGGTACTGTATATGAACACACACGTGTGGACCCCATGTAGTTAGCAATCAATCCCCATGCAGGCACAGTGACACACCACAGATATCACACACCCAGTGGGGTGTCTGTATTCCCCATATTCACCCCAGGCCTGTTCAGACAACACAAGTTTTTTTACCTTTATTTAACTGGGCAAGTCAGTTAAGAACAAATTCTTATTTTCAATGACGGCCTAGGAACAGTGGGTTAACTGCCTGTTCAGGGGCAGAACGACAGATTTGTGCCTTGATTTAAGGGCTAAACAACTCATTATTGACCAGTGCTTGAATGAGAGTGACGGCACTACAAAAGGTGAACTGTGTGAAGTCATATCTCAATGGTACAACACACTATCAAGCTGTATTCTATCGAGTCATTTAGAAATTGGTCTATTCACAATTCAAGTGTGCCAATAGAAATGTGTTTCTGACATGGGGAAATACTGTAGAAATGTCTTACAAAGCTACAGTCAAAATGATTAATCTGCTAGAAGGGAGCCTTCCAAAGTACCCTCCCCTGAACCTAATATTGAGATATGGCAGAGGAATCATGTGGAGACCTATTAAAATCACTGTGGTGGATATCTCCTGTCCTGAAGTCAGTGTTGCTGCCTCTGGTACTAGTGGAAAGAGGAACAGGGCCAGAGAGCAAGAGAGACAAATGGAGACAGCAAAACAGAGAGAGATATAGATGGAGATAAAGAGAGAGAGAGGGGTGGAGAGAAAGAGACAGAAAAACAGAGATTGCAAGAAAGAGAGCGAGAGAGAGAGACAGAGAACCAGAGAGCGAGACGGGTCTGGGAGTCTTTCATCTGAGTGGGTGGGCTGCTAATCAGGAAAATACATGACACAGCAGCTCTCTATTCAGAGTGGGGAGGAAGAGGGGGATGGAGGGAGGGAGAAGGGTGGTTGGGTGGCGGTAGGGGACTTTGGCAGGGTGCCAGGTGAGCAGATGCTGCATTGGGCCGCGCGCGGTCGGTCTGAGACAAAGAGACAACGCTCGGCCCAGGGCGGGGAGACATGCAGAGAGCACCCCCTCCCCACCCCGGGAACACTGCGACAGACGAGAGTGCCCTGATGATGACATCACATTATCCCCCTCCCCCAGGTCAGCTGACCTCGCTGTGCAGTGGGACGGCCTGTCGGCTCTGGTGATGTGTGCGTGTGGAGAGTTGAGGGCGGCAAAAAAGGATTTTCAGGGAAAATGTAACACAGCTCTCCAATAGAGGATATGAAGAAGAATATCAGGTTCCAACCCGCAGTTACCTGGAGTTCGAGGCAATATGATTTTTTTCATGTTTTGCTATTTTTTGTCACATTTATTTTATTTTTTACCTTTATTTAACTAGGCAAGTCAGTTAAGAACAAATTCTTATTTTCAATGACGGCCTAGGAACAGTGGGTTAACTGCCTGTTCAGGCATGCATTTATTTCTAATTTTCTGTTTTTACTTCTTAATTCTGTGCATATGAAAGTATGAGCACAAACTCACATAACCCCACACTAACAAGGTTCCAGGTCTTTGGACTTTTTCCTGAGCAGCTATTTGAAACACATTTATATATAGGTTTAACCCCTTCATCACTACCACTCAGACAAAAAACATTCAACCCAATACAACCCACCTTAGGGTTCCAGGACTTTGATTTCTTCCTGAGCAGTTTCAGAGCGCTGGTATACTCTGCCTGGATTCTCCTGGCTGGAACTAACAGGTCTCCGTCTGCTTTAGTGACCACCACCAGGTCTGCCTTCTCTATGATGCCTCGCTTAATGCCCTGGCAATGGAGAACACACATAGATTCAGTACTGTGCCCTGAACTTTACAAAATGTCCCTAGACGGCTACCACCCGGTTACTCAACCCTGCACCTTAGAGGCTGCTTGCCCTATGTACATAGTCATGGAACACTGGTCACTTTAATAATGTTTACATACTATTTTACCCATTTCGTACGCCTCACAAGTCCTCAACTAGCAGCTTCATTAAATAGTACCCGAAAAACACCAGTCTCAACATCAACAGTGAAGAGACGACTCCAGGATGCTGGCCTTCTAGACAGAGCTATTGATTGTCAGTTATTATCATTGGAATTGAAAATTCTCGTGACAAATAGTCATTTACAACATTAACAATGTCTACACTGTATTTCAGATCAATTTGATGTTATTTTAAGACAAAAAAATAGCTTTTCTTTCAAAAACAAGGACATTTCTAAGTAACCCCAAACTTTTGAATGGTAGTGTATATGAGATTCTTCAACGTAGGCACCCTTTGCATTGATGACAGCTCTGCACACTCTTGACATTCTCTCAGCCAGCTTCATGAGGTAGTCACCTGGAATGCATTTCAATTAACAGGTGTGCCTTGTTAAAAGTTAATGTGGAATTTCTTTCCTTCTTAATGCATTTGAGCCAATCAGTTGTGTTGTGTTGTGACAAGGCAGGGGTGGTATACAGAAGATGGTCTTAACCAAATAGGACCAAGTCCATATTATGGCAAGAACAGCTCAAATAAGCAAAGAGAAACAACAATCCATCATTACTTTAAGACATGAAGGTCAGTCAATCTGGAAACTTTCAAGAACTTTGAACGTTTCTCCAAGTCCAGTCGCAAAAACCATCAAGAGCTATGATGAAACTGGCTCTCATGAGGACCGCCACAGGAAAGGAACACCCAGAATTACCTCTGCTGCAGAGGATAAGTTCATAAATTGCAGCCCAAATAAATGCTTCACAGAGTTCAAGTAACAGACACATGTCAACATCAACTTCATTGTTGAATTGCTGCAAAGAAACCACTACTAAAGGACACCAATAAGAAGAAGAGACTTGCTTGAAAGACAGTAACACGAGCAATGGACAATAGACCAGTGGAAATCTGTCTTTGGTCTGATGAATTCAAATTTGAGATTTATGGTTCCAACCGCCATGTCTTTGTGAGACGCAGAGCAGGTGAAGGGATGATTTCCGCATGTGTAGTTCCCACCGTGAAGCATGGAGGAGGTGGTGTGATGATGCTTTGCTGGTGACACGGAGCGATTTATTTAGAATTCAAGGCACACTTAACCAGCATGGCTACCACAGCATTCTGCAGCGATACGCCATCCCACCTGGTTTGTGCAACAGGACAATGACCCAAACACACCTCCTATCTGTGTACGGGCTATTTGACCAAGAAGTAGAGTAATGGAGTGATGCATCAGATGACCTGGCCTCCACAATCACCTGACTTCAACCCAGTTGAGGTGGTTTGGTATGAGTTGGACCGCAGAGTGAAGGAAAAGCAGCCAACAAGTGCTCAGCATATGTGAGAACTCCTTCAAGACTGTTCGAAAAGCATTCCAGGTGAAGCTCGTTGAGAGAATGCCAAGTGTGCAAAGCTGTCATCAAGGCAAAGGGTGGCAACTTTGTAGAATCTCAAATATATTTAAATTTCTTTAAAACTTTGTTGGTTACTACATGATTCTATGTGTTAGATCATTTGTTTTGATGTCTTCACTATTATTCTACAATGTAGAAAATAGTAAAAATAAAGGGAATTTATTTCTTTAAATGTAATGAGTAGGTGTGTCCACAGAAATGACTAAATATGTGTAAGTGACCAACATGATGTGCTTTGAATCAACTTTATTGATCTCCAGAGGAGAAATTGGATGTAAATCTTATGTCTATAGTCTAAGCTGATTGATGGACTGTGATCCTGTTTGAATACTTAAGTGCATCCTGAGACAGGATAAGTGAAGACAACAGAGCGGAAAGAACATATTTTGTTTATTTTCCAAATATGAAAGGAGTGAGGAATCAGGGATGTACTTTAAAGCCAGTTGAACTAAGCTCATGAGACATTTATATACACCAAGAATCAATGGATATAATTTTCATTTAAATGATCAAAAATGTCTGTAAATATCAGAAGATATTCAATGTCACAAGATATTCACAGGTTCTTTAATGGCATTGAAACAGGGGAGTGTGATGGTGATGGAGGTCTGACCTGTAGTTCATCGCCCCCTGCTGGTGGGATCAGCAACACAAACATGTCCACCATGTCAGCCACCGCAAACTCTGACTGGCCTACGCCTGAGGACACAACACACAATGAAATCAAGTATTTATGAAACACTAGATACCTTAGGAATTTTATTAATAAGCTATGAGCTATGTTATATAATTTCATCATTGTATCCTTTATGCCATTTAGACTTTATAAACCACGTAATGTGGAAGATGCAAAGCATGAATCACAATGAGATTAAATCTGGTTCAATAAAAACTGTGCAGGTGGCCTATCCCAGTTGAAGATTTGTCCCTTCTGAGGCTTTTAAAACAGTCAACTCAAGCCTGGAGTTCCTCACCTACAGTTTCTACCAGAACGATGTCGTAGCCGCCCCCCTCACACAGTACTATGGCCTCATTGGTGGTCCGGGTGACTCCTCCCAGTGTTCCAGAGGTGGGGGAGGGTCTGATGTAAGCACTCATGTCTCTGGAGAGCTCGGTCATACGAGTCTTGTCACCCATCAGAGACCCTGGGGAGAGGGGGAGGATTTATGTGTAACACCAACATAAAGTGTAAGTGGTAGTATATCAGTATAGCTATCAATATTTAATAAGAATCCTTTGCCTAGCTTGAAGAAGATGTATGTGAGGAACACAGGAGGCTGCTGAGGGGAGAACGGTTTGTAATAAATGTCCAGAACAGAGAAAATGGAACAGCATCAAACATCTGGAAACAATGTGTTTGATACCATTCCACTGATTCCGCTCGTCATTAACACGAGCCCGTCCTCCCCAATTAAGGTGCCACCAACCGCCTATGGTGAGGAAATTGTGTTTAACAACATTGAACAAGGAGGAATGGTTATGTCAATGTTCACAAAATCCCACTTGTTACGGTGCAAGAGTCTGTCTGGCATGACGAGGCATTCTAACAGACCCATTTAAACCAATACATATACCCCACAACACTGATGAAATACCACGCACAAACACAGCAACGAAACACTCCTTCCGTGGCCTCCAACTGCTCTTAAACGCTAGTAAAACCAAATCCATGCTTTTCAACCGTTCGCTGCCTGCACCCCCACACCCGACCAGCATCACCACCCTGGATGGTTCCGACCTAGAATATGTGGACATCTATAAGTACCTAGGTGTCTGGCTAGACTGTAAACTCTTCTTCCAGACTCATATCAAACATCTCCAATCTAAAATCAAATCTAGAGTCGGCTTTATATTCCGCAACAAAGCCTCCTTCACTCACGCCGCCAAACTTACCCTAGTAAAACTGACTATCCTACCGATCCTCGACTTCGGCGATGTCATCTACAAAATAGCTTCCAATACTCTACTCAGCAAACTGGATGCAGTTTATCACAGTACCATCCGTTTTCTTACTAAAGCACCTTATACCACCCACCACTGCGACCTGTATGCTCTAGTCGGCTGGTCCTCGCTACATATTCGTCGCCAGACCCACTGGCTCCAGGTCATCTACAAGTCCATGCTAGGTAAAGCTCCACCTTATTTCAGTTCACTGGTCACGATGGCAACACCCACCCGTAGCACGCGCCCCAGCAGGTGAATCTCACTGATCATCCCTAAAGCCAACACCTCATTTGGCCGCCTTTCCTTCCAGTTCTCTGCTGCCTGTGACTGGAACGAATTGCAAAAATCGCTGAAGTTGGAGACTTTTATCCTCACCAACTTTAAACATCTGCTATTGGAGCAGCTAACCGATCGCTGCAGCTGTACATAGCCCATCGGTAAATAGCCACCCAATTTACCTACCTCATCCCCATACTGTTTTTATTTATTTACTTTTCTGCTCTTTCGCACACCAGTATCTCTACCTGCACATGACCATCTGATAAATTATCACTCCAGTGTTAATCTGCTAAATTGTAATTATTTGCCTACCTCCTCATGCCTTTTGCACACAATGTATATAGACCCTTTTTTTCTACTGTGTTATGGACTTGTTTATTGTTTACTCCATGTGTAACTCTGTGTTCTCTGTTCACACTGCTATGCTTTATCTTGGCCAGGTCGCAGTTGTAAATGAGAACTTGTTCTCAACTAGCCTACCTGGTTAAATAAAGGTGAAATAAAAGCATTTAAATAAATCAAATGTAGAATGATGTGGAAACATACCTCCTGTAGTGCATGATGAGGGGTCAACAGCCAGAACAGAGACTTTATGTCCTTGTCCTGTGAGCATCTTCCCCACCACCTCAATGAAGGTGGACTTCCCAGCTCCGGGTGGGCCAGACAGACCTACAGACAGACGTCACCTCACAGAGGACAAACATGCACGTACACCAAGCCCACACTCTTCTCCATATGGTATTTTAGACTTAGCTACCTCAAGTGTAGGAGTACAAAAATCTTCAATAAAAAGCCCACATTGCAGCCACCAATTCAAGCGTTCCAACTCTAAGGACTCTGCAAGCCACTAGTTCAAATGTTCACATATTATTGGGTCTGCGTGCATTCTATGTACTGGGCAAACACAACAATGTTGAACATACTCCACATACTAACCCACTCTGAAGGCCAGAGGTTTCCCTCCGTTCTGTTTCTCCTGCTCCTTCCTGTGGGCCAGTATTCTCTGTAGCAGGACCTGGGCCAGCTCTTTCTTTCTGGGATGCTGGGTCTCCACCAGGGTAATGGACTCAGCCAGACTGGCCCGCTGACCTGAGATCAGTCCTTCATACAGCTTATTCAACAGCCTCTGCTCTGGTGGACTCAGCTCCTTGATGTGGCTGAGGGTGGATTCCACACACATACCGCGGATGTGTTGGGAGTTAAGCCCAGGGAACGAGGTGGTACAAGGGGCACGAGTGCAGGGTGGTGGGGGTAGCTGGCGGAGGAGGCATCGGCCCCATGTTGGGGTGACAGGTCGTAAGGGGGAGGACAAGCGGTGGAGAAGCGGAAAGAGTACTGAGGGTCCCATGATTGCCTGCCACTGGTCCCTTCTCTAGGGGAGAGAGTCTGATAATGATGGAACGTTAGACAACAGGCATTCAGTAGAGGTTTGTGACACATTTCAGTTAATTCAACAAGACAGAACCAAAACAAAGCTGATGCTGATTACTCTATGACACTCACTTTGGGATATTTAGACTGTTTGAGGTTTTGGCATTCAGGAGCAAATTCTTCCAGTAGAAACGAATGGAGATATGCATACATACAGTACATACACCGGTAACTGCCTGACAAGTAGCCTATAACTGAACAGTTACAAAACGTGTACATACAATGGAGAACTCACCTTGATAGCTAGCTATTTGAACATAAATCTGCTTCGTTCAGCTTTGCTGTTGTCCTCTAATATTGCTCCATACACTTTCATAACTGAGTATTCATTTTTGGAATAAAGAAAATAAGGATAATTCTGTCATTAGATACTCCAAAGCAACCACACGTTGACCTACCAGTGTTTTGGTCGTCACTAGCTACCACAGTCACAAAGTCAGAAACTCTGCCCATTTCGATCTTCTTAAAATGTGATATTAAACCTAACATTGACCCTAACCTTAACCACACTGCTAACCTTATGCCTAGACATAAAGTAAAGTAAGACCAAAAAGCACATTTTTATTTTCATAAATCTTCTGACTTCGTGGCTGTGCTATCTAGTGAAACCCAGTGGGTATTTTTTTTTTTTTTTTGCTTCGTTCACTTCCTACTTCCTGTGACGTTGAACACCGCCCCTTTCTAGAAAAGTAGTACTACTCAAGGCCACACGGTGGTAGCAGTTAGTCGTGGTTGAGCTCTTGTCTTCACAATTCACTCAAATTGAAATTCAAGGGAATCATTTTCGAAGGCATTTATCTAGGGATGGATAACTCTTGCACAATTTTGCAAGATTTTTCCATTTTCAGCCATTGTGGCCATACAATTTCATGTTAGTGTCTTGAGTTGAAATATTTTTGTGGGTGCTTCTACAGTTCATGTCCTATTTCACACATGGATTAAAATCAAATAAAATCTAAGTTTATTTGTCACGCGCGCCGAATAAAACCTTACAGTGAAATGCTTACTTACAGGCTCTAACCAATAGCGCAAAAAAGGTGTTACGTGAACAATAGGTAAATAAATAAATAAAACAACAGTTAAAAAAGGCTATAAAAGTAGCGACGCTACATACAGACACCGGATATTCAGGCTGATTGAGGAAGTATGTACATGTAGATATGGTTAAAGTGACTATGCATATATGATGAACAGAGAGTAGCAGTAGCGTAAAAGAGGGTGGTGGTTGTCAGGTTCTGACCTTAGTTCCTTTTGTCTTTGTGTTAGGTTAGTCAGGGCGTGAGTTGGGGTGGGTAGTCTATGTTCTTTTTTCTATGTTGTTATATTTCTATGTGTTTGGCCGAGTATGGTTCTCAATCAGAGGCAGGTGTCGTTCGTTGTCTCTGATTGAGAATCATACTTAGGTAGCCTGTTTTCCCCATTTTGGTTGTGGGTGTTTAATTTCTGTTTAGTGTCTGTTCACTGGCAGAACTGTTTCGTTTTCTTTTCGTTGTTATTTTGTGTGGTGTTCAGTTTTTCAATTAAAATATGATGAACACTTACCACACTGCATTTTGGTCCTCCTCTCCTTCCACCAACGAGAATCGTTACAGTGGGTGGCGGGACACAATGCAGTTAGCCAATGTGCGGGAGCACTGGTTGGTCGGTCCAAATTTAATCTATTTTTTTAAATATATTTCACCTTTATTTAACCAGATAGGCTAGTAGAGAACAAGTTCTCATTTGCAACTGCGACCTGGCCAAGATAAAGCATAGCAGTTCGACACATACAACAACACAGAGTTACACATGGAATAAACAAAACATACAGTCAATAATACAGTAGAAAAAAAGAAAACAAAAAGTCTATATACAGTGAGTGTAAATGAGGTAAGATAAGGGAGTTAAGGCAATAAATAGGCCATGGTGGCGAAATAATTACAATACAGCAATTAAACACTGGAATGGTAGATGTGCAGAAGATGAATGTGCAAGTAGAGATACTGGGGTGCAAAGGAGCAAGATAAATAAATACAGTATGGGGATGAGGTAGTTGGTTGGGCTATATTACAGATGAGCTACGTACAGGTGCAGTGATCTGTGAGCTGCTCAGACAGCTGGTGCTTAAAGCCAGTGAGGGAGATATGAGTCTCCAGCTTCAGTGATTTTTGCAGTTTGTTCCAGTCATTGGCAGCAGAGAACTGGAAGGAAAGGCGGCCAAAGAGGAATTTGCTTTGGGGGTGACCAGTGAGATATACCTGCTGGATTACGTGCTACGAGTGGGTGCTGCTATGGTGACCAGTGAGCTGAGATAAGGCAGGGCTTTACCTAACAGAGACTTGTAGATGACCTGGAGCCAGTGGGTTTGGCGATGAGTATGAAGCGATGGCCAGCCAACGAGAGAGTACAGGTCGCAGTGGTGGGTGGTATATGGGGCTTTGGTGACAAAACGGAAGGCACTGTGATAGACTGCATCCAATTTGTTAAGTAGAGTGTTGGAGGCTATTTTATAAATGACATTGCCGAAGTCGAGGATCGGTAGGATGGTCAGTTTTACGAGGGTATGTTTGGCAGCATGAGTGAAGGATGCTTTGTTGCAAAATAGGAAGCCGATTCTAGATTTCATTTTGGATTGGAGATGCTTAATGTGAGTCTGGAAGGAGAGTTTACAGTCTAACCAGACACCTAGGTATTTGTAGTTGTCCACATATTCTAAGTCAGAACCGTCCAGAGTAGTGATGCTGGACGGGCGGGCAGGTGCAGACAGCGATCGGTTGAAGAGCATGCATATAGTTTTACTTGCATTTAAGAGCAGTTGGAGGCCACGAAAGGAGAGTTGTATGGCATTGAAGCTCATCTGGGGGTTAGTTAACACAGTGTCCAAAGAAGGGCCAGAAGTATATAGAATGGTGTCATTGAGGTTTTTTGAGGTAGTATGTACATGAATGTATAGTTAAAGTGACTATGCATATATGATAAACAGAGAGTAACAACAGCGTAAAAAGAGGGGTTGGGGGCACACAATGCAAATAGTCCGGGTAGCCATTTGATTATCTGTTCATGAGTCTTATGGCTGTGTCAATTGTGTGTGTCAATTTCATGAGAACTCACCCTTCAAAGAATCATACTTGCAAAATATGTGTTCTTGACGAAATATTAATGATTTTGTGATTTATTTTATTTGAGGTTAAATATCATCATGGTGTATTCTTGTTTGCTTAAAGGCGCTACATGGCCATTGGGACGTCTGCATTGGCCATGCAGCATTTATGGTGATACAGCCCCTGCAGAAGTCAGGGCATTCTTGGGCTTCACCAAGCAGCGCAGAGCAGTTGTGAATTAAGTTTTCAAGGAAGTGAGTTTGTGTTTTTACAGGACCTCTCGCCCCCACCTACCATTAACCATCATGTCAATGCGGAGCTATACAGAGCCCTCCGCATTTGTTATAAAAATTGAGAGGCGCATAGCGATGCGGTAGAGTTCAATTTGGTCTCTGCGTGCCTCTAGAGGCTCCGCGATTCTGCCACTCCATAAGGCGCATCCGATCACATTTCAGATCAAGCATAAATTGGCTCTTATGCAATATTTATACTGAACTTTCTAGAGCGTCAACTTGAAACTTATGTAGCTTATGATACCAACATTACACGTGTTGACATCCGTGGACATTGACATTAACGTTCTTTTATTCTTAAAAAATGAAAACAATATAAGGCCACAGGTAATGAAACAACTTTATTTATTGAATCTTCCAGTAGAGACTTGATATTCATGGAATAAAACTGCTTTCTGGGAGTACTACTCAGCAAAAACAGCGCACAGAAAGAAGAAAAAAAAAAGAAGAGGCAACAATCCGTGAAAGTGCAGATAACAAGAAACAAGAAAACATTAAAAAAAATACAAAAATCAATACAACTTGTAATAGCGGATGGGGTTTTCTAAGCCTACAATAATTGAAAGACAAAAACAGTCTGCATTTTTTTAAATGATCAAATCATGTATTAGGGCCATCAGTAACTTACTCACCAGTGAAACTACTCTATTTTTTTTTCTCGGTCAACAAGTTCTGAAGGATGCCATTGTTTTACGTGTCATAATATCCATAAACCCTAGCGGTCAAACAGAGTAATGGTTCCAATCGTTATTCTGCCATTCATTTTCCCCATAGGGGATTTTAGAAACATTTCAAATGAGGGCTGTATTTCATGAAGGCTTACCCTGGCGTGACGTTTTCACAACCGTGTAAATCTCTCTAGGACAAGGTGACTTACTAATATATTCGCCCCCAAAAATTAAACACTAATTAGCTGCTAATGTGGCTATCATAAAGAACTATAAATGCCATGATGATCTGGACGAGCCTGCCGAATCGAGGCAAAGGTAAGAATCTCTGAATTAACTATCTAATGTTAGCTAAATGTAGTAATGAATAAATTGGTTACATTTCTTTAAATTAACAATTCTGTTAACTGTCTTGTACAAGTTCTAAATGGACAATACCTGTTAGCAAAGGTATCAGCTAGTGATGACCTGCAGGAGCTTGAAAGGATTTGTAGTTTTGCATGATGTCTACTTTGATGTTAATTAGCATTTTCAAATCTGAGAGTAAATAGCATAATATACTGATAAAAGTCACCTTGTCCAAGAGCGATGTACATGGTTATCAAAAATGTCACGCCAGGGTAAGCTTCAAAACACAGTCCTTATTTGAAGTTTTTCTAAAATCCCATATGGGAAAAATGATTGGAACCATTTCCCTGTTTGAACACTAGGTTTTATGGGTATTATTATTACACCTCTACTGTGGGGCTCTATGTGACTCTACAATTGATTATTTTCTTTTTTGCTGTACCATGCACAGCTAGGGTCAAACTGAACTATCATACGCTTGTGCCCGTCTCTGTCTCTGATTCATGTCAATCTTCAGTCACTACCTAAACAAGCCAAACGGTGATTTGCTACACTAAACCAAACTACGCATTTGCAAAACTGACTGCACAGCACATTGATCTAATGTGGAGTATGCCTAAAACACGATTCAAGTCGTTAAGTTCAGTTGTAACACGGGTGGAACACAAGAGAAATATTTATTTATGTACAATTTTTTTTAAATCATATGTCCTGTGAGCACAATCCCACAATGCCCACCTCACTCTCCCGCCCCGCTCCCACTGATGCCCTTTCCTGATTTCTCCTCATGACAGGGTTTGTAAATAATCTAAAGGGATTTTTTGTAGGGGTCTTTTTCTTCAACTCTTTATTTGCGAAAACCTAAAAAAAAAAAAAAAGTAGGGTTCTGGAGACACATTTGTATTTACTGACCTCAGTATCTTCCTACGTTCTAAATACAGTGCCTTGCGAAAGTATTCGGCCCCCTTGAACTTTGCAACCTTTTGCCACATTTCAGGCTTCAAACATAAAGATATAAAACTGTATTTTTTTGTGAAGAATCAACAACAAGTGGGACACAATCATGAAGTGGAACGACATTTATTGGATATTTCAAACTTTTTTAACAAATCAAAAACTGAAAAATTGTGCGTGCAAAATTATTCAGCCCCTTTAAGTTAATACTTTGTAGCGCCACCTTTTGCTGCGATTACAGCTGTAAGTCGCTTGGGGTATGTCTATCAGTTTTGCACATCGAGAGACTGAAATTTTTTCCCATTCCTCCTTGCAAAACAGCTCGAGCTCAGTGAGGTTGGATGGAGAGCATTTGTGGACAGCAGTTTTAAGTTCTTTCCACAGATTCTCGATTGGATTAAGGTCTGGACTTTGACTTGGCCATTCTAACACCTGGATATGTTTATTTTTGAACCATTCCATTGTAGATTTTACTTTATGTTTTGGATCATTGTCTTGTTGGAAGACAAATCTCCGTCCCAGTCTCAGGTCTTTTGCAGACTCCATCAGGTTCTCTTCCAGAATGGTCCTGTATTTGGCTCCATCCATCTTCCCATCAATTTTAACCATCTTCCCTGTCCCTGCTGAAGAAAAGCAGGCCCAAACCATGATGCTGCCACCACCATGTTTGACAGTGGGGATGGTGTGTTCACGGTGATGAGCTGTGTTGCTTTTACGCCAAACATAACGTTTTGCATTGTTGCCAAAAAGTTCAATTTTGGTTTCATCTGACCAGAGCACCTTCTTCCACATGTTTGGTGTGTCTCCCAGGTGGCTTGTGGCAAACTTTAAACAACACCTTTTATGGATATCTTTAAGAAATGGCTTTCTTCTTGCCACTCTTCCATAAAGGCCAGATTTGTGCAATATACGACTGATTGTTGTCCTATGGACAGAGTCTCCCACCTCAGCTGTAGATCTCTGCAGTTCATCCATGGGCCTCTTGGCTGCATCTCTGATCAGTCTTCTCCTTGTATGAGCTGAAAGTTTAGAGGCACGGCCAGGTCTTGGTAGATTTGCAGTGGTCTGATACTCCTTCCAATTCAATATTATCGCTTGCACAGTGTTCCTTGGGATGTTTAAAGCTTGGGAAATCTTTTTGTATCCAAATCCGGCTTTAAACTTCTTCACAACAGTATCTCGGACCTGCCTGGTGTGTCCCTTGTTCTTCATGATGCTCTCTGCGCTTTTAACAGACCTCTGAGACTATCACAGTGCAGGTGCATTTATACGGAGACTTGATTACACACAGGTGGATTGTATTTATCATCATTAGTCATTTAGGTCAACATTGGATCATTCAGAGATCCTCACTGAACTTCTGGAGAGAGTTTGCTGCACTGAAAGTGAAGGGGCTGAATAATTTTGCACGCCCAATTTTTCAGTTTTTGATTTGTTAAAAAAGTTTGAAATATCCAATAAATGTCGTTCCACTTCATGATTGTGTCCCACTTGTTGTTGATTCCTCACAAAAAAATACAGTTTTATATCTTTATGTTTGAAGCCTGAAATGTGGCAAACGGTCGCAAAGTTCAAGGGGGCCGAATACTTTCGCAAGGCACTGTATGTTCATAAGAAACATAATATTTCTTCATTTTTTTCATCCATATTGGTTGTCTTCCAATCCTTCCAATTCTGTACACATTTTTCGTTGTAGCAACACATGAAACTGGCTTTATGGGTTTCCAATGTTAACCCAAAAAACAGGGGAAGGGGAAAGAAAGAGGGAAAAACTGCCAGAACAAGATCAGGGACCCATATTCACGTATTAGAGTGCTGATCTATGTTCAGGTCCCCCCAGTCCATATACATTTATACATTATGATCTAAAAGGCCAAACTGATCCTCGTTCAGACTCTTTCTGAATATGGGCCACATATGAGGAGGATACTTTGCGCAATGCTGAATTGATGATTAGTTTATAATGATTCGAGTCTGATTGATAATTATTACAGTTGGTCACAAAGATCAAGTATCTTCCAGATGCTTCTATCAATTTCAGACATAATCCCTCAAGTACAAACCACCAGCGTTGGGGTCAATTCCATTTCAATTCAGTCAATACAGTAAATAAACTGAATTTCCAATTTTAATTTAGATTCTCTTGAAATTCCAGTTTACTTCCTGAATTGACTGATTTCAATTAGAATTGTCCCCCACCCTGAAACCCACCTATCCCACCCCTCCACTGGAACCTAAATGCTGGGTTTGGACAGCCCTGGGGCCTGGGGAAAGTTTTGTCTAGGACACGGAGGAGATGGGGTTGTGGGGGGAGCCCATCTGGGTTAGCACCTTGTCCAGCCACTGCAGAGGACCGTGCAGGTGGATCTCAATCCAGCAGGGGGTGCTGGTCACGTCCTGGCGGTGGTACTCTGCACCCCAGCCCTTGGAGGGCAAGAGGAAGAGAGATATTCTCTTTAGGGACAGGTATTATCATCATGGCTCTTTCAATCGTATTTCCTTTATTCTTTGAATTTTCTCATTTTCATCTCATGACCCATCATTCATTCTGAACCATTTAACATTATATTCTCTATATTATGGGATGTATGTCTATGACGGTTACCTTGACGAAGCTCATGCGGATGGTGCACATCTTGGTCAGCTCGTAGACAGCCTCAAACCCGTGGTTGACGGACTGGGCCAGCAGCTCAGCAAACTCCTGGTTGTTAAAGATCTTGAGGCTGCAGCCGCTGGGGATCTTACAGACGGTGGTGGGGTGGAAGCCATGGTGGTAGTTACAGTTCCGACTCTGGACGAAGATGCTGCTGTCACTCAGACATTCAGCATACACTTCACCACCCACATAGTACAGGTGGACTCCTGGTGAGAGGGGAAGAGAGGGTTACATGGGACTAGAATGGGGTAGAGTACAGTAGATTAGAATGGAATAGAATATTCTTGCCTTTGGCAACTTGCTTGGATTCTTAATTGATCCATTAAAATGCTGATTGGACAGCACCACTCCTATTTAGCCACAGCCCATAACACACTGTATCTGAGCAGCTTACCGATCGCCGCAGCTGTTCATAGCCCACTTAACGACCTACCTCATCCCCATATTGTTTTTGTTGACTTTTCTGCTCTTTTGCACACCAGCATTTCTACTTGCACATCATCATCTGCACATCTATCACTCCAGTGTTAATTTGATAAATTGTAATTGCTTTGCTACTATGGCCTATTTATTGCCTTATCTCCTTACTACATTTGCACACACTGTATATAGATTTTTCTATTCTGTTATTGACTGTACTTTTGTTTATTCCATGTGTAACTCTGTGTTGTTGTTTGGTCACACTACTTTGCTTTATCTTGGCCAGGTTGCCATTGTAAATGAGAACTTGTTCTCAACAAGCCTACCTGGTTAAATAAAGGTTAATAAAGAAAATAAACACTGACACTGACAATTGAACCAGTCCTGTGGACACTATGTCCATGGCCTTATATTTGGGATAATATAAGGCAATATAAGTGTGTTCCCATCCATGGCCATTTTTACCTTTGCCAATGTGTCGCCGGGTGTTCTCTATGGTTGAGTTGCGGTTGACGTTGGAGAGGAGGCCCAGGCAGAAACGGTTGCGGTTGTTGGACGGGTCGGTGAAGCCGTCAACCAGGACGCTGGTAGAGTTGGCCTGGAACGCCTCGCCCACCCGGTTGTTCAACTCGTAGTACACTATAGAGCACCAGTGTTTAGGTTCCTCGTAGGCCACCGGCTGAACATCTAGGAGGAGAGGAGACAGGGATGAGAGGGAGGTTGTTCAGCTTGTCGTACACTATGAAGCACCAGTGTTTGTCCTCGTAGGCCACCGGCTGAACATCTGTACAGGATGTCAAACACACACAGAAAGGGTGCGATGTGTGTATGATCAGACACACACACTCAGGCACACACACACACACACACACACAGTGAGACATTTAAGCACACACGCACGCACGTGCAGATTGACTGGAGTGGCTCATGAGCATCAAGCCTTCTGTTCTGATAAAGTTCAAGTCTGTCTGTCTAGTCTGACTTTGAGCTGCAGTCTGATATAGCAGATGTTGAGCTTTCATCTCCTTCTTCCTTTACTAGGATTAGAGAAAAAATTGTGATTTGTATGTCGATGACAAAACGTGGGAAAGGTGTATGAAATGTGTGGTATGTGACGTTAAGTCTGAGTACACAGAGAGCTATAGGTCATGTTTGCATACAACAGAAACAGAAAATCAATGCTGATAAATCCATCCAACCCCAGTAGACTGACTGTGGTCAGTCTGGACAGGGCCAGTCTTGATCAAATACTGTCCACTGACTGCGGGCAGTCTGGACAGGGCCAGTCTTGATCAAATACTGTCCACTGACTGCGGGCAGTCTAGTCTGGTCTGGGATCAGTATTTATTGAGTCAAGCAGTCAGTCAATAGACCAAGCCAGTGCCCGCCTGGTGCCGTCTCTCTCTGCCCGGTATCGTGGGTGAGCTTCATGCCAGCTGGCCCCCTCTCTCTAAGGGAGGGAGGGAGAGTTTATCCAAGCGGCATACTCCTCCCTAAGTTCCTCTGCTGAGAGTAGCGGCCATCAGTGTATTTGGTCTATGCTTTTCCTAGATCCATCGGCCCGGCCCACAATGGAAACGGCCCGGACCTCTAGAACACTACACAGGATGCAGCTTGGGGAAGGATAGAAAATGACCCAATCACCACTTCCAGGGAGTATTTCTCCACACCCATTGCAATATCCATCTGTGTGGGTGGGGATACTACTGTGACTGGGTGCGTAACAATTATATAGGGAGATTTGTAAGGAGATTGCAATACTGGTTTTAGCGAGCGTAAACAGTTTGTACAACTCTGCCCAATACCTTGGCTGCTGAAAGGATCCACAGACTGTGTACTATAGACTCTCCAAAATTGCTTCAACTTCAAAAATCAAACCCCTTTGACACATTATCTTTTGCCATGTAAACAGCCTGCATGACTGGTGGCATACATGACTTTTGCGTATGGACTGGCTGTTCAGATGTGTGATGTGTAGGAATGCCAGATCTCCACGGCAACTAACGATTGACTGAACCACAGTTGAGGTAGGTAGTAGCAAACAAGGGTTCTCAACCAGTTTTTTGGTTTTTTTTTGAAACAAGTGTTTCAGATATAAAAGTTGGATGTAATTAGTGAGGCCAATTCTTAACAAGCTTTCAGTTAATTACCACCGGCAGAGATGATGTCAGCCAGAAGCTTTTAAAGGCCTTGTAAAAAATGCTCTGAGACCATACTTAATTGGCAGACTCTCTGATCTTTCCTCTGGTTTGCATGTATAGACTGACGCTTTTGTGTTCATCATACTAAAATCTAAAACCTAATGCCTCAAAATGGTGCGAGATACTCTGCTTTTCTGAACATGGATACGCATTCATGTTATTTTCTATTTACCCTGCATTAATGATCATATAAAATTCCCCTTTAATTCTCTTTTAATTGAATATATGAAGGAAATTGTTTTTTATACTAATCTTTTCCAACTCATGATGTGCAATTTTGAAGGTCATCACATGAATCACCCCTTATTTTAACAGAGGGATAAAGCACCTAGATCCGTTTTTCTTACTAGCTTTACAGCATGCATGAGAACTTTAATGAACACTACCACAAACCCCAACAACCACGACTACTTTTCAAGTGTTATTTTCAACTACATAGCCTATTAAAACTGAGTTTGATTCACCACGACAAATAAAAAGCAGTGTGTCATGGTTGCGTACTTGTACCCAGAAAACCCCTTGCACCTGTAGTACAAGCTGGTGGGGCGCTGACAGCTCTAAGAGGGTGATGTCACAGCTCATTACCTGGCCTGTTGCTGATCTCCAGGGGCAACGCGGGGACCATCAGGTTGGTGTCCATGGGCTGAGGGCAGTCCTGAGTCATCCGCTCCTCTGGGGGCAAGTAGGCTGGAGGGGGGGTCTCTGGAGGAGGGCAGGGAGAGGGGTGAGAAGGGGTTTAAACCAGAGAGAAAGAAGTCTTCCAACTGTCACTGTATACTGAACATTGACTTACCAGCTTGATCTGTTTTAGAGCCTTTGGTTTAGTCCAACATGCTGACAAAAACACCTTTACCTATACCAGAGTTTCTCAGGACCCCAAGGGGTGTACGTTTTGGGTTTTGCCCTAACACTACACAGCTGATTCAAATAGCCAACCGGCTTTGATCATTTGAATCAGCTGTGTAGGGTTAGGGCAAAAACTAAAACGTGTACTCATTGGAGTCCCGAGGACCGAGTTTGGGAAACGCTGACCTACACAGTACAGCTACCTGAATATTCCTGTCATAAGTCCTTTACTTACTGTCATCAACAGTAAGTCTATTGCTGCTTAGCCTATTCCATTGTTTATTTTGGTTCAGCCATTTGCCAAGCACACATATATATATATATACACTGAGTGTCCAAAATATTATGAACACCTGCTCTTTCCATGACACAGACTGACCAGGTGAATCCAGGTGAAAGCTATGATCCCTTATTGATGTCACTTGTTAAATCCACTTCAATCAGTGTAGATGAATAGGAGGAGACAGGTCAATAAGGGATGTTTAAGCCTGGAGACAATTGAGACATGGATTATGTGTGTGTGCCATTCCGAGGGTGAATGGACAAGACAAAAGATTGAAGTGCCTTTGAACGGGGTATAGTAGTAGGTGCCAGGTCAAACCGGTTTGAGTGTGTCAAGAACTGCTACGCTGCTGGGTTTTCAAGCTCAACAGTTTCCCGTGTGTATCAAGAATGACCCACCACCCAAAGGACATTCAGCCAACTTGGCACAACTGTGGGAAGCATTGGAGTCAACATGGGCCAGCATCCCTGTGGAATGCTTTTGACACCTTGTAGAGTCCATGCCCCGACCAATTGAGGCTGTTCTGAGGGAAAGGGTCTGCAACTCAATATTAGGAAGGTGTTCATAATGTTTTGTACACAGTGTAGATACCCAACAGGGTGATGGCATAATTCAATACATTGTTACCACACTAACCGTTATAAAAGTTATTAGTGAATTGTACCTGGCATCTGACCTGGCGGCTCACCTGGCATCTGAAATGGGCTGCCTGGGTCAGAGCTGGTGGGGGAGTGGGGGAAGGTTGCACTGCTGCCACTACCGGGGGAGCCGGGGTAGCTGTTCCCCCCAGGGGAGTGTGTCTGTGTCTGGGGGAAGTTCATCTGGGTGTTCGCCTGGGAGAAGGACTCTGGGAAGGTGGCGTTCTGGGGCATGTGGGGCTCGTTCTGATGCAAAGGGTTGCGGAAGCGTGGTAGCATGCTGTGTTTGGCATTGAACTCGCTATTCCGCGGGACCAAAACCGGGGGCAGCACTGAGACAGAGGGGAAGGAGAGAGGACATCAGGGTCATGTTCAGTTGGCATGAAACCGAAGAAAACAGACAGAAACATGGAGGGACAACCTGGACTTGCCCAATAAGAAATACATTTTGTTTTCTGCTGTTAAATGTTTTCTGTTGTGTACTCTAATGAACACGACCCAAGGTTAGTTACAGGAGCAGTTACTGTATCTCTATACTGCTTTGAATGGTAAGTTATGGCCCGATTCTGCACAAAATGGCTACAGGGTCTGTTGCACCATTGCATAGATAGACACTATATAACACATTCATAATAGGTGAGGCCAGTTCACGTTTCAAATGAAAGGCACATCCATATACACTCTGCTCTATAATCAATATTCCAATCATTAAATATTCTAGCCTTTACAACTCAGCAGACCTATTATTATTCCCCATTGAAATGTTCAGAGCCTTTTTAGTTGAATACCTGCTATGATGCAAAGGCTGACCCTGCTAGCAAGGGTATTGTGGGTAGCGAGGGTAGGGGGTTAACCCTCTCTTTGTGTCCCTAAGCCCCAGTCCAGTTAGCGCGCACACACACACACACACACAGAGCCAGGAAGGACAGAGTTCTTTAATTATAGCATCATAAAATGCCTCTCTCTTTCTCTCTTTCCCTCCTCCCTATCTCTCTATTCGCTGTGCACATTTGCAGATGCCCCTGCATTTTTGGAATTGCAGCTTGCAGCGTGTTGGTTTAGCCAGCAGTATTTGGCCTCTGTACCAGACATCCTGTTCAGAGAAAACATCTCTGAGGTGAGTGAGTCCATTTATGAAGAATCTATCACATGGAGAAAAACATGATTGTGGCTGGATGGTGATGTGAGGTCCATTCAGAGGTATGATCTGATCTGATATAAACCACTAGAGATCTGTTCCACGAATATCCACAAATAGGTAATAAATATATCATTAAATAATACTGAAACTAAGAGTTTTGTCAATGTAGGCAGATAGGCTAGTGGTTAAGAGCGTTGGGCTAGTAATCTGAAAAGTCGCTGGTTCAAAGCTCCAAGCTGGCAAGGTGAAAAAATCTGCTGTTCTGCCCTTGAGTAAGGCAGTTAGTTGAGTAAGGCAGTTAGTTGAGTAAGGCAGTTAGTTAAACCCCAAAACAACTGCTCCCCAGGTGCCAATTATGTCCATTAAGGCAGCCCGCCACACCTCTCTGATTGGGTTAAATGCAAAAGACACATATCGGTTGAAATCATTCAGTTGTGCAACTGACTAGGTATCCGCTATCCCAATAAAATGCTACAATGAGAAAGATTACTGGTCAAAAGTTGTGTTTTAAATTCTAATTACAGCATATTCTGTTGACAAATTTAGTTTGAACGTAATTTTTTTCCCTATTGAATACTATTGCATAACCAAATCCCAAGGCCGAGTCCGAACCCTGGCTATTGTTCTATATAAAACTAGTGTCAGGGCGTTTCATGTTATCTGTTCTATCCTGGTGTTACTGCTTTGGGACTAGCTCTGTCTGTCTGTGTGTGTGTCTGTGTGTGTGTGTGTGTGTGTGTATGTGTGTGTGTGTGTGTGTGAGTGATGGGGGAGGTGTGGACGGACAGGTGCTACAGCCCAGTTGTTAAAACAAGTGTGTGAGGCGGGCATCCGCTCCTCCCTCCCATTGTGTGTGGCTTCCTGTCCCCTTCTTCCTCAGAGAAACAACACGTGTGTGTGTGTGTGTGTGTGTTCCCCGGCCCGACCGGCCGCACAGAGCATGCCAAAAACAAAGCCCTCATTCTCCCCCGGCTGGAATTTCCTGCTACACACACTCACACTGACACACACTCGCCCCCCTTCCTGTAGCACCCTGTGGACAGCTGTTTCTGTCTAGTCAGCTGGGCCTCATCTTTTGCTTAGCAGACAGACAAAAGAGGACATTTGATGTCCCCTGTCCATTAGGGAAACAAATATCTTACGGTTTCACATACACCCACACATACACACACGTGCATGCGTATAGGCACACACAGCTGAGTTTTCTGAGGCATATCTATAGTGTGTGGTGGTGTTTTGTTTCTCCTGACTCTCAGTTCAGACAGATTAGAACACCTGGCTGACATGGGGAGGATATGAAAGGGGGGGAAAGGAGAGAACATCTGCAGAAACCATGGGAAGGGGAAAGCCACGAGCAGAGATGAGATAGCATACGGCTGATGATAGGGGAGGAACAGGCTGCTGGGGTGGGTATGTTATGGGGTTATGTGTATGGTTCACCATTAATGTTTCATGTTCAAGAGTGATGTGAAGGATCATAGGAAATGTAGGAACTAACAAAACACATTTCGAAAGGGGTCATAAATCAAACATGAAGTAAATGGGGAATTGGGCTGGAAAGATCTAGTGGAGAAACTTTTGATATATATACACAAAACTTAATTAAAAAGCATATCATCCTTGATGATAATTTTACATTGACTTTCCACTACAACATAAACACTCTAATGCTATAACCCCCCCCCCCTCCCCCCTCCCACTCACCTGGACTATCCACTCTCTTGTAGTGGTACGGGTTGATGCAGACATCCTTCTGCTTGGAGCCAAACGGGTACTCACAGCACTCCAGAGCCTTGAGCTCATGATGAGACTGCAGGTCAGGCCACCTCCACACCCTACAGTAGATAACATGGGGTAAGCCCTTCCTGTGGGACACCTGGAGTCTTCCATCCAGGGAGCGAGGGATGGTGACACAGTTACTGGGCTGACCCGGGCAGCTCAGAGCCCTCTCCAACTCCTCCATTGCTCCCTTCTTCTTCTTCAGTTTCTTCACCAGCGCGTCCACGGCTTTCTCCGCCCATTTTTCCTCTTCGTCTCCTTGTTTCCAGCCGAGGAGGCGCTTGACGGCCGGACTGGTGAAGGAGAACAGGGAGGTGACGTTCATGGTGACGTTCGTGTTTGTCGCCTCTTGCGACCGTGCCGTTGTCGGGACGCTACACGTGAGTGTGCGGGGTTGGGTTTTACAATGGAGAGATAGTCCACTTGGTGAGGGAAAAAGTTGGAGGTTAAAAGCTGCTGTTGTATTTTTTTAGGTGCCACTGAGATGGCTGGGTAGTCTTCAAAGCTTCAGGACAGAACTTCTGAACAGTACACCTAGGAGGAAGATGGAGGAGATTAAACCACTGCTAACGAAATCCATAACACTTCTAACATAGACAAACAGAGTTCAACAGATTCCCTTCAAGTGGACAGTTGAAGAAAGAGATATCAGTGTTTCCACGAATCTTGCCTGGAAAGCAACTAGCGACCCTCCAAAGGAAACGGAGTGATTCTCTCTATTGGCAGAACAACATTGGCCGGGCGAGGAGAGAGGGCCAATGATGTCACTGTGTTATGACTTCTGGGAATTGACAGCAGTGGGGTCACAATGAACACTGTCCCATTACAGTCAGCGGCCATTCTCCAGATAACTTCCTGTACACACGGCCCTGTTACCGTCACATAACCACTCTCAAGTGTTACTCAGAGAGACCTCTGTTTCAATATCAACACAATATCAGCAAACTAAGTAGAATGAAGTCATGTATTGGGCATGCATTCTTGGAAGTATGCTAGAAAGGACATTAGATCATAGAACTCTGCCATATCAATTGGGGCAGTTACATACAATTATCTGCATTATCCAATAACATTCATTATCCAAATGATTTTGTTGAATAAGAAAATACACATAAAACCTCAATTTAATTAGACCAACAAAGCAGAATTGTTGAGGTAGGATTTGGCCGCACTTGAAAGGAAACTTTATTGACTACGCTGGGTTTTTATATTATCAAAAGAATGTTATATAAAACACTCAGCAACAAACAGCTTTAAGTGCAGGAATCAGCTAGCGACATCCAGGCCAATAAAAGAGGAAATGCATGGTGAAATTCAGGACAAATGTGCCCCATTCACTGAGGTCCCCTGACACCAATTCACCAGGAGAACAAGCCCACTCTCTCCTTCTGGAGGGGAAATAAGAGACTAGGGACTCAATAGTTCATATTCCTTTTGTGGAATTCAGCAGTGGTGGAAGCAAGTGGTATTTTGGTTGAGGATAGTATAGCCTACCCACTTTTCAGGTGCCCACATAAATCTCTGCTTTATTGTGCATCCATTTCATTGTAAACATTATATACTGTATCTATCCACCACAACAGAAATACACACATACACAAGTACGCACACACACGTATCATATTTTTACACCCACTGAGTCAGGTACTGCTACTATTCCTACTACTACTATTACCACTGCTACTGCTACTACTTATACTTCTAATGCTACTACTATTACTACTGCTACTATTACTACTGCTGCTGCTACTATTACTACTACCACTACTATTACTACTACTACTACTACTACTACTACTACTACTACTACTATTATAACTACTGCTGCTACTATTATTACTGCTGCTAATACTGCTACTACTATTACTACTGATATTACTACTGCTGCTGCTGCAACTATTACTACTACTATTATTACACTGCTGCTGCTACTATTACTATTATTACACTGCTGCTGCTACTATTACTACTACTATTATTACACTGCTGCTGCTACTATTACTACTACTGCTAATACTACGATTACGGCTGCTACTACTACAACTATTATTACTGCTACAATTACTACTACTACTGCTAATACTACGATTACAGCTGCTACTACTACTGCAACTATTATTACTGCTACAATTACTACTACTACTGCTAATACTACGATTACAGCTGCTACTACTACTACTGCAACTATTATTACTGCTACAATTACTATTACTACTACAACTACAACGATTACGGCTGCTACTACTACTACTGCAACTATTATTACTGCTACAATTACTACTACTACTACTACCGCTCTCTCCACTGGCTTCCAGTTGAAGCTCGCATCCGCTACAAGACCATGGTGCTTGCCTACGGAGCTGTGAGGGGAACAGCACCGCAGTACCTCCAGGCTCTGATCAGGCCCTACACCCAAACAAGGGCACTGCGTTCATCCACCTCTGGCCTGCTCGCCTCCCTACCACTGAGGAAGTACAGTTCCCGCTCAGCCCAGTCAAAACTGTTCGCTGCTCTGGCCCCCCAATGGTGGAACAAACTCCCTCACGACGCCAGGACAGCGGAGTCAATCACCACCTTCCGGAGACAACTGAAACCCCACCTCTTCAAGGAATACCTAGGATAGGATAAAGTAATCCTTCTCACCCCCCCCCTTAAATGATTTAGATGCACTATTGTAAAGTGGCTGTTCCACTGGATGTCAGAAGGTGAAATCACCAATTTGTAAGTCGCTCTGGATAAGAGCGTCTGCTAAATGACTTAAATGTAATGTAAATGTACTACTACGATTACGGCTGCTACTTCTACTACTGCAACTATTATTACTGCTACAATTACTACTACTACTACTACTACTACGATTACGGCTGCTACTACTACTACTGCAACTATTATTACTGCTACAATTACTACTACTACTACTACGATTATGGCTGCTACTACTACTACTGCAACTATTATTACTGCTACAATTACTACTACTACTGCTGCTACTACTACTACTGCAACTATTATCACTGCTACAATTACTACTACTACTGCTACTACTACTACTGCAACTATTATTACTGCTACAATTACTACTACTACTGCGATTACGGCTGCTACTACTACTACTGCAACTATTATCACTGCTACAATTACTACTACTACTGCTAATACTACGATTATGGCTGCTACTACTACTACTGCAACTATTATTACTGCTACAATTACTACTACTACTGCTGCTACTACTACTACTGCAACTATTATCACTGCTACAATTACTACTACTACTGCTAATACTACTACTAATGCAACTATTATCACTGCTACAATTACTACTACTACTGCTAATACTACTACTACTGCAACTATTATTACTGCAACAATTACTACTACTACTGCTACTACTACGATTACGGCTGCTACTACTACTACTGCAACTATTATCACTGCTACAATTACTACTACTACTGATAATACTACTACTACTACTGCAACTATTATTACTACTACTGCTACTACTACGATTACGGCTGCTACTACTACTACTGCAACGATTATCACTGCTACAATTACTACTACTACTGCTAATACTACTACTACTACTGCAACTATTATCACTGCTACAATTACTACTACTACTGCTAATACTACTACTACTACTGCAACTATTATTACTGCTACAATTACTACTACTACTGCTAATACTACTACTACTGCAACTATTATCACTGCTACAATTACTACTACTACTGCTACTACTACTACTGCAACTATTATTACTGCTACAATTACTACTACTACTGCGATTACGGCTGCTACTACTACTACTGCAACTATTATCACTGCTACAATTACTACTACTACTGCTAATACTACGATTATGGCTGCTACTACTACTACTGCAACTATTATTACTGCTACAATTACTACTACTACTGCTGCTACTACTACTACTGCAACTATTATCACTGCTACAATTACTACTACTACTGCTAATACTACTACTAATGCAACTATTATCACTGCTACAATTACTACTACTACTGCTAATACTACTACTACTGCAACTATTATTACTGCAACAATTACTACTACTACTGCTACTACTACGATTACGGCTGCTACTACTACTACTGCAACTATTATCACTGCTACAATTACTACTAATACTGCTAATACTACTACTACTACTGCAACTATTATCACTGCTACAATTACTACTACTACTGCTAATACTACTACTAATGCAACTATTATCACTGCTACAATTACTACTACTACTGCTAATACTACTACTACTGCAACTATTATTACTGCAACAATTACTACTACTACTGCTACTACTACGATTACGGCTGCTACTACTACTACTGCAACTATTATCACTGCTACAATTACTACTACTACTGATAATACTACTACTACTACTGCAACTATTATTACTACTACTGCTACTACTACGATTACGGCTGCTACTACTACAACTATTATCACTGCTACAATTACTACTAATACTGCTAATACTACTACTACTACTGCAACTATTATCACTGCTACAATTACTACTACTACTGCTAATACAACTACTACTACTACTGCAACTATTATTACTGCTACAATTACTACTACTGCTGCTAATACTATGATTACGGCTGCTACTACTACTACTGCAACTATTATTACTGCTACAATTACTACTACTGCTGCTAATACTACGATTACGGCTGCGACTACTACTACTGCTACAATTACTACTACTGCTGCTAATACTACGATTACGGCTGCTACTACTACTACTGCAACTATTATTACTGCTACTATTACTACAACTATTATTACTGCTACAATTACTACTACTACTGCTAATACTACGATTACAGCTGCTACTACTACTACTGCAACTATTATTACTGCTACAATTACTACTACTGCTGCTAATACTACTATTACGGCTGCTACTACTACTACTGCAACTATTATTACTGCTACAATTACTACTACTGCTGCTAATACTACGATTACGGCTGCTACTACTAC